>NW_026866848.1:0-20130 GCF_026571515.1 Ruditapes philippinarum
CTTTTAGCGGACTAAAAATTCTCAACTCAAACACTTATTATATTCAAGAGTGGAAATTTTTGCGCTTTTTCTATCATGATCTATTCTGCAAAATGTCTTTACCTTAATGAAATAACAGTATCAAGTATTCTAGTGTACAGGTTCATTTTTTTAAGTTGTTTTAATCAGAGATGTAGATAACCGAAAAGGAGCTCCTATATTTCTCCATTGAAATATCAAAAAGTGAATAAAGGCATTTGGTAGCAAGTAAAACTTAATGGATGTACATTTGATCCTTTATATATATTTTACATCATTTGAAAATTAAATCGTTTGTCTATTACTGCATGTTATATTGGTAACTTTCTAAGCCTTTGACTTAGAAAAACATAGCAGAAAATACCCAGTGAGCCAGTTTTTCTCATATGAATAGTTTTGTAACAATAGTAAATAAGTATGTATCGTTTATTTAAATGGTAACTGTAAATGTTTTTACCTAAAGCCAGCCATAGATACATGCCCAAACCTTCAGAAAATGTATTATTTTCCTGATTTTGATATCTGGTTAATAAGTTTTACTTACTACAAGTTTTAAGTTTAGCAAGCACGCGTGATATCTTTACTGGCTAGGAAGTTGCCTATCTCTGTTATCTATGTCTCTGCTTTAACGTTAATTCTAGATATTTTTATAAGTAATGTTCTGTTTTTTTTTTTCAAACATAACTAAAGATAAATCGGTAAATGTCACTGTATAGCATAGTTTTAATAATATCTGCTACTACCTACAACTGAAAGGAAAAACAGATACGTTGTCAGTATAAAATCAAATCGTTAAGTTGTGTCGATTTTTTTTGCAGACGATCTAAATGTTATAGAATTTGATGTTATTGGAAATGTGTTAAAGGCTAACGACTGGAATTCAATAATGATTAATATTATAACATCACGTGGTAAAATTTCTGAAAGTGCATTGGTTATATTTTATTGACATAAAATGAGATATAATAAGAACGTATCGTTATCCACTTTGAATGAAGTAAATAACGATAAAACAAAGCAATTCCTGTGTCAGAAATATTTGTTGTTTATTATCTTTATTGAGTTGTTGTTGTTTTGTATGTGTATGTGTGTGCGTGCGTGCGTGCGTGCGTGCGTGCGTGTGTGCGTGCGTGCGTGCGTGTTCATTTTGTTCCTTTCTTTTGTATATAGTTTTGTTTTTTGTTAGCGGATAGGGCCAAACAGGCGTATGATCCGAAATTGATACCATTTATTTGATTTTATGTCATAAACATGTTTTGCCTAATGCTTGAAAACAGTTCCTTTAAACATCGTAAATAATTTTGAAAGGGAGATAACATTTAAAGAATTCAAATCATCCCGAAATATATGCCCAAATGTGCGAATATGATCTCCATTTAGTCACGTTTAATGTTTGATAATGAAAATAAACTATCCGTTAAAATTTGCAATTACATGTTAAATCGTAAAGTTAAAGAGATTCTCGTAGATGTAGGAAAATCAGACATTTTATAAAATCTGCACGTCTTATTTTTATGTAATTTTGCTGTTTTAATGCTTCCGAGGGATAACTTTTTGTCCAGAGACGACACACAAAATTGTAAAACAAATTAAACAGCGTAGGTATTATGAACTGCAAGCATCAGATAAAGGTAGAATCTACAGCTCATTTCAAACACTTTAGAAGACAAGAAATATTTCAACATACTCATAAAATATAGCTACATAACTTTATGTCAATTTCTTAAATGTAACAACCTATTACCAATTGAAACAGCACGTTGGGGACTGGGAACCGCTTTTCTAGATAGCATGTGTAGGCTATGTTACTCTTGTAAGATACAGACTCGAACTTAAATGTACCTTCCTTAATACAGAAAAAAAAAGATTCTATTGTTAGCAAATTAATATTTCAGATACCATCCATTGTTTTGCGGGAATATTCTGAAATAGAGATGAAATTATCAATTTAAATTTAAGTAATCTAACTAGCATACGTTCCGCCATAAAAGAAAATAGCGGCGCTTTACTATTAGTTGAAACGACAAGCTCTCTCTCTCTCCCTCTCTCTCTCCCTCTCTCTCTCTCTCTCTCTCTCTCTCTCTCTCTCTCTCTCTCTCTCTCTCTTATCTGACAAAAATTAATCCAAAAACATATTTTTTCAGCTAGTAATTAATTGATAATAAATGCTACACTAACTTATGGATAACATTTTTTGCGTCGTAAATTATGCATGTATAAAAATCATAACTTTCACGTGCATGAACCAACAACTATCCCAACCTGAACGAACTGAATTATTTGGTAGCAGTCATTTATTTGACCCAAATAGTTATAGTAAAACATACATTATATTTGCGTAAGAACTCGTTGGTAGTAATACGTTAATGATTTCATCATTATTGTTGATAGTTTGATGTTTTGTGTAACAAACTATTTCACATTGCGATTTGTAAATGTGCTTCGCCTATCGACTTTAAAAATACACGGGCGTACCTTCAAGTCTCATTATTTGAGAATGCTTTTGAGAATATTAAATTTGACCAGTATGAATTTTAATTGTCTCACATTAAAGGAATATATACGCTATGCCTACATAAAAGCAAACATTATAATATTTGATGTCTGGATTTTAAAGTAATTGAAATGTTATGCATAATTTATACATGTATTTATGTATCAGTGTACATTTAATGGCTATCGTCATAAGACTATGTAATGGAGACACGCTATTGTGCAATTGTTTATTATCTTGTTTACATACAATAACATCGTGATTATTTCAAAGTCATGTGATATAAACTTTTACTTTAATTGTTTGTTGTTGTTTTCTAATAATATAGCAATAACATTGATACTTTTCCTAATATTTGTATATCATAGAACTATATCATCAGATGAATACTGTGCGTATTACATCTTAGTTGAATGCTCCCCCACCCCATTAAACATCTTTATCATTGAATGTCATTAAACCATCACGCTTTTTTAAATCGGAACAAAATACATTGACTGGCAGATACAGTGCTATCTGAAATGTGTTAATCCTATTGTATCTGGATATAGTATGCCCCCATGCTTTGTTTTGCCATGAACCTTTGGAGGAAATAAAGAAATCTGTTCTGTTTTATTCTGTTCTGATTATCATTTAAAAATCTAAATTTAGACTATCAAAGGTCCATTTTGATACATTTGCTTCTGTCATTTCATAATATCATATTACAACTCACACTATTTATTATCTAAAACAGATAGGATATTTTTGTTTGTTTGAGATAACATATTTCTTAACCTGAATAAGATTGAACTCGCTTGGAAAAATACGTTCCTAGGGCTTATTCGTATTTTTACATTTCTGTATGATTTAAAAAGCAAATTAGTCTGTCGTGCAGTTATTACTCAATTGTTCAATACACAGGGAGTTTGTTTGATATTAACTGGCTTTTTGCAAAGGGTATTATATGTTATTTTCGATTATAGCATAGTTATTGTCGAAGCGTCAGTTATTATAATTGTGTTGTTTGTTACTCAGTAACTTGTGCGTTTTCGAAACGATATAATATGAGCAAATAAGGTAGGGTAGAACTATTCTGATGATTAAAATGTGTGTTTCTTATACCAAGTTCATATGAGCCGCATCACGACAAAACCAACATAGTGGGTTTGCGACCAGCATGTATCCAGACAAGTCTGCGCATCCGCGCAGTCTGATCAGGATCCATGCTGTTCGCTATTATTTTCTCTACACGTATAAGGGTTGGTAAGCGAACAGCATGGATCCTGATCAGACTGCGCGGATGCGCAGGCTGGTCTAGATTAATGCTGGTCACAAACCCACTATGTTGGTTTTGTTTCAAAATGTTAACTGTTAAATCTAGATATATATTTATATTAAGCATAATCAGTTTCGTATTATTAAAAGATAAATGAAATGAAGAACAAACAATTATCTAAAAAATATATTTTAATGACTATGTTACAGCTATTATTTTCACACTATCTAAGATACAAGTCTCTCTTTAAGAACGTAATTTCGAATAATTATCAATAGAAAGGTCCTGAAATAAAAAATAACAACAAACATATGTTAGACCGTAAAAACTAGTTAATTCCACAAAATAATAGCAAATTACAATGAAAATAAATTAAAGGTGACATTATAAGAACAAAAAATAAACCGATTAAACAAGATCAAATATATTGAAAATTCTTATGTTTCAATATTTATTTCTATAAAATTCCAACTACACTATACATTCTTTGTAGAGACAATTCAGTTCTTTGATATGTAAATTAAGTCTCTTATTAATTTCTTTCTTTATTTGTCAACTATTTCAGTCAATCTATTTCTATATGTAAGTTTTTTTTCCTCGTGACTTTAATAAATTGAGGCAGATAGTTGATCTGTTCATATTAGTTGGGACTTTTCTTAAAATTGCAAGTGAAATTAATGTTATAACACGGCGTTGCTTGTTGTCAATGAAATAGTAATCTGACCTGTCGAAAGATAATGTTGCCGTCTTAAAGTGAATTCGGGTTACATAAATACTTTGCATGTATACATTAAAAACGTTGTCATGTCAGACGTAATTACATTAAATGTTCTTAAGTTCGCAATATAGACAGCTTGAATCGTTGAAATGTAGTCTTAAGAAAATATATTTACTGATGAAATAATAAATAAAAACTGCATTGCCTACAAGTATTGTACTTAACTCTGAAAAAAAAAACTGATTTTGAGGTTCCAGGTAATTTCCATGTGCCCAAGTGTTGAGTAAATGCCTATTTCCATGTAAATAGACATTTTCATGTAAATAGATAACGCTCAAAACTTTATGATATCAAGTTATAATCATGTAAATAACTATCAAAAATGCTGAAAAATGCAAATGTATGAATAAATTATTGTTTTATATCAAAGCAGGAAATTGTCATTGTTTAACAATATATTTCCTTCAAAAAGGTTATATGATTTTGTTCATTATGTTGAAGATTACACTGCGTGAATAAAAGGAATACCGCATTGTTTTGTCTGTTGTTTTAATCTCGTACAAACAACAAATGTAAATTGTAACTTGCTTGTTACTACATTACACTTTTAAACACATTTTCTGACTGACGTAAAGGTTACATGTCCTCAATTAACACAACACAGTACTTACATTAAATGAGGCTTTATGTGTCATGTTGCTGTTTGCATTACGTTCTAAAAATGAGTTTAAGATAATATAGAACAGAACTGTTATGTTCTAAAACAATAGATAAAAAGAGTAAAAGATAATTTAAAAATACTTTGAAGATTGCATTATCTATTGAATGATATGAGATTTAGACTCTTCATATTTTAGGCTTTAGATTTTTTCAATTGATTAATATAAACCTAGTTTAATAATGATGTCTTTTAACAAGTTTTCCTTTAGCTTAAGAATGCATTACCTCCACTCTGAAGAGTATTCAAATAGGCTTGAACTTCATTGAAATTGAGGGGCGTGGGTTCAAACCCCAGAAGAGGCAACTTTTCTTTCTTTCTTTTTTTCTTTTTAACATTATTTATGTATCTCTCTGATCACTTATGAAAGAAAAAATGGGTTTGATTTAAATTGTATCATTATTGTAGGTATTTATTTGCTAGATAATGCCAAAATTTATAGCAAATATGATACCAGATATTTACAAAGTTTAATAAAATAAAAACTACACGGTAAAAGTATTTTATATTTCGCATGATCAACCGATATACCTTAAAAATTAGGAAAAATTTGAAAACAGCCCCACATTATGGTAAATTTTAGGGATATTTTGAATAAGGCATCTTAGATAGGGAAATGGTAAAATAAGTGTTTAAAGTGGGTGGGGGTCAGGTAACATTTTTATACATATTAAGAACATTTTATTTAGTAACAAACATTTTGCTTGTGTAATTTGTTACATGAATCTTATTATTTGTTTCTTAACAATGAGCAATAGAAAAAACATTTTTTATAATGATGATATTACAGATTATTTAGAATTTCCTCATTTCTGAAAATAAGCCCTTTTAATGGCAAAGTCTTCGTTCAAAAATATATTCATTACTCATAAACAACACGGTAAATTTTATTTAAAATTTGCATACAAGTTACCTTGAAGACATATAACTGTCCTATGTTGTCAATTTTACTGTTCCTCATGGTGCCCATTACCTATGGTCTACCTTAACTTAATTGAGATATATGAAACAGACACAAAGAAGAAAAAAAAGAGAAAAGTAGAGACCAAATAAATCATCAATATCTTTAACTTAAGTTGTATTACGGAAACCACTAAATATTGAAATGTTTGCGTATAATTTTGATTCGGGACAAAAATGTGAACAATCATCGTAATGATTATTATATTCCGTTTTAATTAATTAAAAAATGAGATTTGTTGTTCTTTGAGGCAAAATTCTATCATATTTAATAATTTTCCATTGTTTTAAATTCACGAGCTTTACATATTATGTATCAAACGTCTTTACAGTATATGTACATTTTATAACATTACATTATCAACATTAAATCTATTTGAAAACCTTTGTTAGCAAACATGTAAACAATAAAATGTCATTAATAATATCTAAATATATTTGCTAATCTAAATTAAGTCTTTAATATTTGAAACAACCATGTATTTGTAAAACACTCCAAAATGTTCATTTAATCAGTAGCATCTTGAACATTTTTTTATTGCAAGAGTTTTGTTTTCACGTCGGCTTCCTCATCATTGTCTTCAGTTCCGTTGCTTTCCTGATGCGTACGTTTATACAAGACGCTTTCTGTATTTACATTATCAAAATCATCTGATATAGGGAGACGTTCGTTTTGTCTCTCATATGCTTCCTTGGCAATTTTCTTGAGATTCGATGCCACCATTTCCCCGGTTTCCTCAACCATCTTGTGTAAACAACATTTTTTGTCCTGGAGAAGCAGGTGAGGGATACCAAAGGTAGCCTTTCCTTCCTCAAGAACCTTGTTAAAACATCAATTAATTATTTAAAGGGTGTAAAACTATAACTGACAAAACCAACCATAAGATAATCAAACCCTTTGCGGTCACTTTATTCTGATTCATTAGTCATATCTGAGGAAAATGAAAATATATTTGACAAAAACTAAATTCATGTAAAAATTGAAATAAAACGTTCCCAAACAAAATAATCAGCTACTGTGTTCAGTAGGTTTAGCGATAATTTAGTGCATACAGCATTGACACGAAATTTCAAATTATTATCCTGTAATATTTAATAACGGTATAGGTCTTTGTCAGAGCACTTATATTGGTCTGATTGTCATATTCTGAAAACAGATTCAGAAAGATCCATACAAACAATATCACATGAGCACTGCTAGAAAAATCAACCATACCAAAATTCTGTGAGAATCCATAACTGTTTGCAATCTATGAGCAATAGTAAGAACTGTACAGTTTTTAAATTTCTGTTTTATCACACTTTGAATTTTAGCATCCGTCCTGAAATGAATAATAATCTTAAGGCAGTGAACATTAAAAAAGACAAGTAACACGACGCTAACTTCCGTCACTGTATTGACGTCATTTTCGAACACACTTTGCACAATAATTATTTATACAGTAAATACAATTATGAATTCTGCCATATTTTGGTATTCAGAAAAGGAAAAAATGCTATATTTACAATATTGACCTTTAATTGAATAATAAAATGTTTTATTGTGTACAGGTAAACAGTGTGCTGTAAATGATGAAAAAGAATAATAATGAAGTACTGGTTATCAACATTGGCTGTCGCTTCATCAATAATGACTATTTTCCTATTCACCAAGAGAACTCTTGCTAAGCAAATGAGCTGGCGTTGTCCAACACTAAAATTACTACCACCTTCAGCAACTTTAAAGTCCAGACGTTCACTGAACCGTTCAATCTCTTCCTTCAGCTGCACCTAGTAACAAAATATGGCTGTTGTTAATGATACTGTCTTACAAATCAACATGTCACTAAAGAGAACGTTACAACACAGTCAACACAAGTAAAGAAAATTCTACATATCATATAGCATTATCATGTTCACACGCAAATACAAATAGCGCTCTATTGAACATCACACGCAAAAAACATTATTGACAAAAATTTATTGGAAAAAATGTAAATTAACAAAAGAAAACTAAAGAAAATTGAGCTGGCACAGACATTTAAAGAAGACACTCAATTTGCATAATCAAGATTAAAGAAAAAAGAAAAATAGAAATAAAAATTATTTTATAAAGGTAATTATAAGGTAATTAATTATAAACAGAAAAAAACCTCGTCCAATGCATTCCAAATCCCTTCATCTTGATAACGACTAAATGGATCTATCTATATTTCTCCTCAAAGATCCCGTGAACAAAACAGGATCCTTGAAATAGTTAATAAAGAATTTTAAATCTTTCACCGACGTTTTGACCGTCCAATGGCAACTTTTATAGATGTGTTCTATTAAAAGAATATTGACTGAACGGTTGCTTTCTTTCAAACACTGGATCATTAATTTATTTAACCCTAGTTTGGAAAAAAATAATTGTTTCTTCGAATGCTTTATTTGAAAATCAGTGCATATTTATTTTTATTTTGAAAGATGATTTCACTGCTTATTGATTATGAGTTCGTAAAAGTGAAGAATAAACAGAAAATGAAATAAAATTAGATAAATACACCATAAATAAAAGAATCAGAATTTATGAATGGATCTCATGCATATGAATATACTTGATAAAATAAGTTTTATCATAAAGTATGTCAATTATTATTAACACACCTGTGGGACAATGGCAATATGCTGTCTCAATGTATGAAGTTCTATTTTTTTAATGTCCTCGCCATCTATCAAAATCTCGCCATCTGGTTCTACTAATCGGAATAACATCATGATCAAAAAGCTTTTACCGGCCCCGGTTCGGCCAACAATTCCTACCTATAACATTAAATAATACAGAAAAAGAATTTTGTATGTAAAGCTCGTTTTAATAGTAGTACATAAGGAAGCTATTGATATGACAAAATAATAGCGTTTACTAAGTTTTAGGTTAGCTCCTTTTAATGTTGCATGTTATGTTGCCGATCATTATGAATATTAATTGGAGAAATATTTATCTACCTTTAGCAAAAATTGTTCTTGATAATGTAGTGTTTGATATAGAAAAGCAAAAGCAAAATTTTTCGTTACTCTGAATGCATTGTTGTATCATAACTATTCCAAATTCTAGGAAACGTAGTAAATGACAAATCATTATCTGAAAAGCATTTGTTTTGTTATAAAAAGAATATTTGTTTTGAGTTTTTATATTGACCCGCGTTATGTATGTGACTGTTGTGAAAATACGACTAAAACTCACCTTTTCCTTATCTTTGATGGTGAAATTTAAGTCTTTCAGAACGGACTGTTCGGTTCCGGGATATGTGAGACTTGCCCATTTAAATGATAAAACACCTTTCTTTGGCCATTCAGGAGGAAGAGCTTTGCCAGTGGTACATTCAGGATTAAGAGCAATGTATTCTAAAACGCTTTCAACCGAAACCATCTGCAACGCATTTGAAAGACAATTTTATATACATGATGTTTACATACTCGAAAACAAACCCTTGATACATGTTAACGATAATCTATGAGTATGTCTAATAACAACAGGTTTTCCTAGCTTGAACATTTCTTCAAAGATTTGTTCATTTTATTTAAATTTATTGATGCCGGTACTTTACTGAAATTGCACATACATGATATGTTTGTTCCATCTAAGTCCAACTTTATATTGCCTTTTTCTTATCAAAACAATTTCATTGCGTGTGAAGTTATCCAACAAAATACCTGTTTTGCTACTGAGGAACATAATAGTATGTTTGATAAATAAATAAGATTACCTGGTTCGCGACACTTGCGCTCTGTCGCACACACCATTGAAACAAAGCCATTAAAGCCATTGCATATGTAACAGAAAGACCCACTGAACCAGCATCCAGTCCTGTAAAATAGAATTGAAATATTTTTGATTTTGTACAGAAACGAAATGTACTGTAACAGTAACTTACATTGCGTATTGAATATCCCATACTAAACTTTTGTGAGTCACTTATCTATTTAGATGTTTTACCAATTACATTATTTAAAATTGTTGTATGAGTAAGTAATTGGGTATTCTGTTTTCGCCGATTGTATAAATGTAGAAATTGAATTTCCTGTCATAATATTTTAATTCGTGTTCATTTTTAATTTTTTGATATGTGAAAATTGGGTATAATGTTAACTTACCATCACTCTGCACAATACAAAAGATTGATACTGCAAGTACAAAAAAGGCGCAAAGAAAGTCTAGTTTCATTGCAAACCAGCGTTCAGCTGTCAGGGAAAGTGATGTGGCCTTGGTATGTTCATCTTGGAATCTATCATACAGATCAATCATGTTTCCTTCTGCTTTACATGCCCGAATTGTGTAGACTCCATCTTGTGAAGAAGTAGCATGACCTTTTACAGGGCTTAAAGCTAAAATACATCATTACTAAGTATACGATAATAACGATTTAAATTTGTACAAAACACTGTGGTTTGGTTTACGGAATACGGTATACGGTAAAATTGGTTTTTGGATACGGTATCCAATGTCAATATTGACATAACCTTTGGGTGTTGGTTTTCTTTTACATATTAAATGCAATAGGAATTAACTCCAAGTGAAGATATCATACATAAATAATTGTTTCAATAAACACACGTACTGAAAATTACGCTCCTAGAAAAAAGATTATTATCATATTCCATGAAAACATTATGCAAATTAGATAAAGTATCTAGGAACTGGTTTGGCTTACTAATCTTTGTAAGTCGATGTATTTGGCAGGATGTTTTGACGTAGAACCATCTGCATATAAAGAACCCAACCAGTAGAGGGACCAGAATAGTGAAAACCCAAGGAACTGTTAATCCAGCAACAATGACAATACCCAACACAATTAGCGCACACTGCAAAACAAACATTTGTAATTACTCAAAAACACTTGCATTTCCAATTATTCCATTTATGTCATAATTTTGTTCCGTATAATGTTTTAATGGTAAAATTATATTACAAGTGTTGAATGAAAAACAAAGAGTACGGTCTTCTAAAGCAACATTGACAGAAATCAGTAAATGAAACTTTGCAAACATAATACATTAGAAAAATTCGTATAAATTACCTGTAGAAATTCGTATAGCGTTTTGGGTAAAGCTGAGTCAAGTTGTCTTACATCTCTTGAAAATCTGTTCTGAATTTGTCCTGGGATCGAAAATATATGTTTGCTTTTATTTAAATAAAACGTGTAAAAAGTAATGTCTTTAAATTATATCTATATCAAAAAATGGAGCAAATCCATGGCCGTTTAACAGAATGGATGAATTCTCCCATTATGTTAGTCTCCCATTACGCTCTTATGGAGTATTTCTCCAGTTATGCTGTAATGGGAGATTTCTCTCTCCCATTTTAATTTGGGAGATTTTCGCACCATTTTAATTTTGGGAGATTTTTCCCATTTACTTTATGGGTTAGTTCAGCCAATGGGAGAATTGCAAATTTCTTTAAA
The DNA here is from genome assembly GCF_026571515.1 of Ruditapes philippinarum. NCBI lineage: Eukaryota > Metazoa > Mollusca > Bivalvia > Venerida > Veneridae > Ruditapes > Ruditapes philippinarum. The sequence continues at coordinate 11,587 of NW_026866848.1, forward strand.
TATATTCCTCGAATACTTATAAGTTTATTATATGTATTATATGTTCAACACATGTAAAAATATTTAGAAAAAAAAATATTCTTTTTACTACCACGGTTTTATTCTCCCACTTTAAGAAATGGGACTTCAGTGGGACACGTAAAACCCCGTGGGAGAATTGAAAAACCCCATGGGATGCGACACTTTGAACGCTCACCAAGCGTTTAATTATAGCGCTATCTTTGTATTAACGGCCAATAATCGTCTATTTTTATCCAAAGTACTGATTGATTTAACTTTTTGTAATGAAACTATATTAAAAAGGGTAGTTGAGTTTGCGAAAATTCCGGAGGCTGTTATGTCCTTTTTCAACGTCATTTATATTTTACCCTTTAATATGTGAAATGAATAATTATATTTTTTCGTATTTTGGTTTCCAAAAATATATAAAACAAACAAATACAAAATCAAAGAGAAGCTAACAAAAAACCTGTGATAGAGTCTTTCTGGAAAAAGTCAATTCCTGTAGCCAGAATACTGTCAAACATCGAGTTTTGAAGATTTTGTGATGCACCTAATGTCACTTTTAAGAACAGTAAAGCACGTGTAAGACCACATAGGATCACAGCCACTGCGATTATAACCAATATTCTTAGATTATAATGTGTGTTGACGTTCGGTATCGTAACTTCTGTTGTGTTTATTAAAGCTTCGGTTAACGATTTATTTCGGGTCATTAAAGCAGCATATTTAGCTTCCTCTTCATTTGCCCTATAAAATAGTGCCAAAAGTGTATCGTTTTATTATTTCAATTGCTTCATGTATCGATAGCAAATATGTTGTACATGTACATTAAAACTACACCTATTTTTCTTTCATTCCTTCATGTTGTATTGAATGTCTCGGTCAAAACTCTCTACGATTTACATCTAATTTATCATGTGATGTGCTACAATATTCAAATCTCTATTCATGTAAAGAATTAAGTGTGGTATAAAACAAACATGCAGTATAATACTTATGTTTATGCTTCTTTGACAAAAACATAAAGTTCGCAGTACTTTTTAGCTCACCTGTCACAAAGTTACATGATGAGCTTTTGTGATATCGCTTTTCGTCCGGCGTCCGTCCGTCGTCCGTCCGTAAACTTTTACTTTAAACGATATCTTCTCATAAACCACTTAGCCAATTTCATCCAAACTGCACAGGAATTTTCCTTTGGTAGTCAACTTTAAAAATTGTTTGAAGAATTTAATTCTAAGCAGAATTCTGGTTGCCATGGCAACCGAAACAAAACTTAAAATATCTTCTTTTAGAAAACCGCAAGAGCTAGAGTTTAAATATTTGGCATGAAATATCACCTAGTCAGTGTCTACCACGTTTGTTCAAATAAATGCCCTGCGGTCAAAATTGGCCCCGGCCCGGGGGTCATTGATTTTCCTTATTTGTTTATAATAAAAAATTAAAAATCTTCATTTAAAAACCCCAAATAGCTAGAGCTTAAATATTTAGCATGAAACATCTTCTAGTGGGTGTCTACCAAGTTTGTTCAAATAAATGCCTTGGGGTCAAAATTAGTCCCGCCCCGGGGAGTCATTGATTTTCCTTATTTGTATAAAGCAAAAACTTAAAATATTTTCTTTTAGAAAACCGCAAGATCTAGAGCTTAAATATTTGGCATGAAGTATCACCTAGTCAGTGTCTACCAAGTTTGTTTAAATAAATGCCCCGGGGTCAAAATTGTCCCTGCCCCGGGGGTCATTGATTTTCCTTAGTTGTAAAAAGTAAAAACTTAAATAATCGTCTTTCAAAAAACCCAAATAGCTAAAGCTTAAATATTTAGCATGAAACATCTTCTAGTGGGTGTTTACCAAGTTTGTTCAAATAAAAGCCCTGGGGTTAAAATTGGCCCCGCCCCGGGGGATCATTAATTTTCCTTTAAAAACTTAAAAAATCTTCTTTTAAAAACCCAAAGAGCTAGAGCTTAGATATTAAGTATGAAACATCTTCTAGTGGATGTCTACCAAGTTTGTTCAAATAAAAGCCCTGGGGTCAAAATTGTCCCCACCCGGGGGTCATTGATCTTCCTTATTTGTATATAGGAAAACCTTTAAAAATCTTCTTTTAAAGAATCCAAATAGCTAGAGCATAGATATTAAGCATGAAATACTTCTAGTGGGTGTCTACCAAGTTTGTTCAAATAAAAGTCCTGAGGTAAAAATTGGCCCCGCCCCGGGGGGTCATTGATTTTCCTGTAAAAACTTTTAAAAATCTTCTTTTTAAAACCCAAAGAGCTAGAGTTTAGATACTAAGCATGAAATATCTTCTAATGAGTAACTACCAAGTTTGTTCAAATAAAAGCCCTGGGGTCAAAATTGGCCCCTCCCAGGGGGAGAGGGTCATTGATTTTTCCTATATGCATATAGTAAAATCTTTAAAAAATCTTCTTATAGAAACTCCAAAGAGTTAGAGCTTAGATATTTAACATGAAACACCTTCTAATGGCTGTCTATCAAGTTTGTTCAAATAAAAGCCCCTGGTGTAAAATTGGTATTGGCCCAGGGGCCTATATACAGGTGAGCGATTTCAGTGCCATCATGACCCTCCTGTTTAAAATAAGCACTTTATTTCAAAACATCAATTCCTGTTTCTTTTTTTATATATATTTAAAACAAAAATGTTAGTTTATGAAAAGTATTTACTGATAGATAAACTAACATACCATTTTGAAAGCCACTTATCAGCATAAACAAATAACCCGTGTATTGCAAGGAATGCAATGCTCATAACAACGAGAATCGGGACGCTTGCACCAGCGTTGAAGTATTTACGGTATGCAGATAATTTCACTGTATTTTCACGCCTCTCTTCTTTTGAACGTGTTTCAGCAATATTAGCCTACACATACAATGAATGGATAGTTTTATAAAGACAATCAAACTCTTATTCAAACATACATTATCATTGAATTTTTCAATACGTCCTTTTTATCCTTAGCTGACATTAGAAATGCTTACTCATATTGAACTCTTTTGATTTCGGGATTATAGCTCTTCTACGACGTTTCAATTTACCATTCAAGTCTTTGATCAAGGCCTTGTTGACATTGATGGTTGACCTCCGACCTAAAAGTCGTCTACTTGTCATGCAAAATCTTATAACATATATTATGATTTCAGATCAAAGCGTTCGCTATTGGTTGGACAGCCTTTTCATTGTTCAAAACCCCTCGTATGATAAAAATAGGACACCAAAACAGAAATCGTTAGTTAAAATGAACATCATTATGGTAAAAGGAGATGCCTGTGACCATTCAAAATGGTCTTGATATCTATATCCATGCCTTGGCTGATGTACTTGCAACTAGAATATGGAAGGAAATTACTACTTTGTATTGGATATTTGTTTCCTTTTAATACTTGGATTACCCAAACAAGCAGTCGTTTAAAGAATAATGAGTCAGAGGTGGTTCCAACAACGGATTGTTGCCTTTTGTGTGTGTTTGGTATCCTATGCTATAAATATTCATTTCTAAAGAAGTACTTCATTTCACACCATTTTCAAATGCAAATTATGGTAAAAGAAATTTTAAAAATAAATGAATGTTAAGATAAAGATAGTTTGTAATGAAAAATTTCTTAAAATAAAGGTTTTTAAAACTAGGCATACTTTAAGGTCCTCTGATCCAATTTTTATAGTTCTGAAAATTTTCAAATTACTACAAATACTGTTGTTAAGCTGTATACGAAAAAGCATCTAGATGGAACAAGACAAAATGAATTCAATACAGCCTTTAAACTACGTTAAGTATGGACGTAGTAAAATGACACTCACCGTAACATCAATTTGTAATGTTGCCGATTCGTTTGAAACGTCCCTTTGTCCTGTCCTTTCATTGTTGATACCTTCCAATTTACTGTGTCTATCAAAATAAAATATTATCATTAGAATAATCATTATAAACAGTACAACGTTTTTTTTTTCAATAACAAATGGATTATGTTTGTACTTTTATTACTTGTTTGAAATTGATTGCCTTATACTTTGTCTTCAAAAAGTCTTATCACAGAATACTATACACTAGATCAGTACCTTGCTTACAGGTTGCATGTATAAAAATTCAGACAACTAATTCTATAATGATAAAGAATTAGGATTTATACGGCATAAAAGAATTAAAAATTTTACTTTTCTGAATTATAACATAATTTTATTATTTTGTATTTCATCAACAAAATATAACAAAACATGTTTAATTTATCAAGTTGTCCATGCTCTTACTGTATGTCAACGTGTTCCGTGTCAAGTCCTGATAATGTGTTTTTGTCCCGTCATATCAGAAAGCCTCAGTGGAGTCCCTTTAAGCTTAAACCAATAAATCCAAAGCGTGCATGCATTTTTTTCTCAAATCTCAAATCTTTTAAGTGTTGTATTTGTGTTTTTGGGGGGTTTTTGTGCGAGTGTGTGCGGGTATTTGTTTTGTGGTATATAATACAAAATGAAATATTACATACACAAAAATCACAAATTTAATGTATACACATAATGCAAAAAATATACATATATTACTTGTAGATTTAAAATTATTGTATTAATTTTAAATTTAGACACTAACATAATAGTAATATTAAGCTGTATTTCCAAATGACATAATGTAATAGAACTTACCTACAGTTGGAAATAATAAATGTTTTATATAAGAGTTTCTTAGCTCTGAATATAAGGGACAACATAATGAATCAAAGCACAGAAGGCGCTGAATTTGTTTGGGTCTCAAAATGAAAGAAAAGGTACAGGTTGTGAGATTATATGTATAGTTCCACCAATGCTTTCCAGCGTTTAAATTGTAGTAAATTGGCTATAAGACTAATTGCAACACTGATATTCAATCCAATGTTTATTTGACTTAAACAATTTGAAAAAAATGAGTTGCCTTTATTGGTATTTGAACTCCAGACCTCTCGCTTCCTAAGCGAGCGCGAAAACCCTTCAGCCACGGTGAATTTATATGTGAACGGCCTGAAGAAAACCATATTATTCTAAATAAGGGCTTGTAACGACTTTAACTGTTGTTTAACACAGATGTAAATAATCCTGGAGCTTACTATAAGCATGTATATTTATAAAGAATCAAAGGGCTGCAAGTTCTGTGGTATTTTCTGATCTTTGCAATCTAAATCGTACTGTATATATGTATGTATTTTCCTGTATACGTTTATTTTTATGTATTATAATTCATTTTGCAAGGCACCAGAGTTTGATACATACGGAATTCTGCATAACTAGAGTTGCATCAAAATATCATTTATGTTCATTTTTTACGACAGCTACACTTTATCTTTGCATATCATGGGTACTTCCTTAACAAAGACACTTAAAAAAGAATTAAAAAAAAAAAGTTTCCTAGACTGGGAATTGAACTCCAGACCTCTCACTCACTAAGCGAGCGCGTTACCACTGCACCACGGAGAATACAAACAGTATTTGAATAACATCAAGTCATTCTAAATTTAGAACTTCCATTGCATTTCGGGTTGATATCCTTATTAATTTCGAGGTATTTTGTTCAGGATAAACCTGTTGTTTAAAATTGAAGTAGTTAATTTAGCGAAAATCTTCTCGCCCAAACAGTCCGACATGTAGAATCTATATATTCCACTACTCGGTCTGTGTAGTATTCGGTAATCGACATCGCTAAAAATAGTATTTTCATTGATAAAATCATATTCATCCGCGTAATTTGTGATTGTGCATTTATTGACAATTCTATAAGCCAACGCTATTTTTAAACTTTGAATGCGTTGTAATTTGTTGGATACTTGTAACAAAATAAAAATATTTCTTTCTTTTAAATCGCTAGTTTTAAGCTGTTTTGAGAACTGCTTGTTGTTAGGTTCGTCGTAAACTTCTGTGTCAGAGATTGAATGTCCGCTTGTCTTTACTTATTTTTGATCAGAAAATACAATAAAACAATATTAGAAATCTTCGACCATTCGGGAATTATTTTGCTTGAAAATTAATGTGCTAGTCTTTGACCATCTTTACGCAGTGATCTCCCCTGAATTTTTCGGAGTTAGTATACATATAAAGGGAAGTAACCGCTTCAAAAAAGTGGACTTCTTTCGGCATTTGCATTTAACAGCATTAGACTCTGATATTTCGCTACCATTATTTGTTTGGTCTGGCGACCCAAACAAATAAAAATGATATTCTGATGAAACATTTATATACGAGCCTACATATCGATAACTTTAGACAATATTTAGAAGGGAATTTTTTTATCAATTTCAAAATATCACTGTTATTATTCTTTCTTCTATTCTCCATCACTTTCGTCATAAAGGTGGCGCATAGGCCGTCATTTGAACAATGTGATTAAAAGTAGTTCCAATATGTCGCCTTCATATCTCCAAAGTGTATTGCGAAGCATAATAGCCGAGGTGATCAGATTGTTTGAATGTATGTATTCTATGCTTAATAAGGGTCCATCTGCCCTTTCAGGCACTGCGAAATACGGACCCCGGAATTGTCAACATTCATGTCCTTTAAGGTTGTTATCTGCCAGATGTGACCTCTAAATTTAAGATTCAGCAATTCACTGATAGTATGAAAGTCGATTTTCGTGATGTTTACTATTTTGCAAGGGACGCAAATGAGACCATTATATGCATCATGTAGAAAAAAAGGTGTTGCTGCCAAAATAAATGGTCATATCTTTGGACGAGCTTGGCTGACTGATAAGGTTTTGTAACTCAGACTGGTACCTGACATATGTATTCCGTAAGCATTTCTAAAATACAAGAGCATTCTTCCAGTTTTTCACAAACGAATTTTGAATGGAATTTTAGCCAAAAGAAATGTGATTCCTTTATCAACTTTGACTAAATCGACTGAATTTTACAATCGTAACTTTGATTTAATTTCTAATTTCAATAGTGATTTAAAAACTCTTCTGCGACAAGGGATAAGCCAGCCTGGTTTTTATGGCGATGTGATTTACAAACTTCGTAAGATTTTGGGTCATGGGAATTTTTCTGCTGTTTTTACTAAAATCATTAAACGTTTTATTAAGAGGTTATGACCCTACTATTTTAAGACATACTGCATGTTTAGTGTTCAACCCTTTTACAGTTGGACTCTACGCTTTCCTTTTTTGATTACATCTGACGGACCAAGTAGGAGACTCTATGATGGATAGTTCTTAAAGCCCTTTGGGACTGAATTGTCTTAATGTTCGTCTTCTGCCTTGCTTCGTCGGGCCCTTGTAGGTGATTTTCTTGTTGCTCTGTCTTCCTTTAGGACATTGAGTATTTTTGTTATGGTCATTGGGTTTACTTTTATATGTTTCTACATGATCATTTTAGTGTTTTACTTATTTAACCTTTTGTAACCATGACAACTGTTAGAATTTCACTTGGCGGAGATTCATTTTATTTACACTGTCTCGTTTATAGGAACATGGTGGGGCTAAGAGCGAAGTTTGGTGCACCATTAACCGGTTTAAACTCCCCAGCAGTCATAATTATGTAGCTGACCGTTCCAAGGCGGCGCCCCTCTGTGTTCCTCAGATGTATGTCTATGTTGTTTCACTTTTGCTTGTGTCCCTTGTTGTTTTCTCGTCTACGGTAAGTATCTTCCCCATTACCCCTAGTTTTTATTTCTTTTGATTACCCCCCCCCCCCCTTCCCCCGGTCTCCTGTCACCTTCCCCTTTGACTGTGTGGGCCAATAGTCAATCATTTACTTGTTTTCTTTGAATTCCTAATCAGTTACAAATTATTTATCATTTAGTGATTAACCTGTCCGTGCTCTGTCTTTGCCCTGTCCTGTTTTTGTTTGGGGTCCACCTGGGCTCCTTGCCACTAGTTCTTGTTGCTGGGTCATATGGGGGTTGCGTTCATTGAACGCCGCCTTTCCTTGTTGATCTTGTTTATCATATTTGAATGTTAATGAAAATACCTCAAACCGGTGAAATAAAAAAATAACATTATGATACATTGAAAGATCATATATAGAACAGATCATCCCTCTTCATTGAGGGTATCTTTAGTCAACGGTAGGCTTGACTCCGTTCTATTTCATTCTTCACAGATAAATTAGGGTAAGCTCATATGACTGTGTTTGTAAGTTTGTGGCCAAGTATGGTCCATATTCTAAAGAATATGTCTCATATGAGGTTGTGAAGAAGAAGGAATGTATTTTTCCAACTTTGATTTGTAGTTGGATAATATGAGACAGAATTTATTTAACTTTGTTTTAGGCATACTTAAGGGCCTTGAAGTGTCCAACCTCATAATTATTATCCCCTAGCTTCTTCTTTACAAAATTAAAATTTAACTTTATAATATAATAAAAACAATTTTTTTTTTTGGTTGAAGAGAGTTATGTGGCCAAATTCTGTAAAAGAAGCAATTAACTGGACTGGCATACTATTATGTTATAATATGCCATATGTCAGTATTTACACAAAATGACGACCATCTCTGTCAGTTAGCCATTTTAAGGGCATTGCTTTCACTTTTATAATTACTTAGTATATTAAGGATGCTTTTGTGTTAATACCTTT
>NW_026866849.1:0-176883 GCF_026571515.1 Ruditapes philippinarum
GGGGCGGGGTCCCCTTATAACGTTTGCGTTTCTCGATATAAAAATTCCTATCTCATGCTTTGTACAGATCCCAAATGTCGGGCCCTTAACAACAATAACAGTTTAAAACAGCCATTTTACAGGAAACATTTCTTATAATTATGATAATAGGGTTTTGTTTATTATAACACTTTGGATGAACATGAAGTTAAATGCCTATTTAAAGCTCAGTAATTTATTATACTGCTTAGATAAAATCCAGTGAAATATGAGTAATTTATAGTAATGAACAAGATTAAATTTCATTGAGAATTTAAACCAATGCCAAGAAATAACTGCTTTCTCGAATAAATTAAGAATACGGTATTGAAGTTATTGCTTCTTATTGGTTGCCTTTTTATGCCTTATTTTCTCATTTTATTTTAAATTTATCTCGTGATTTTACATAAAAATTTAGTTCTGGGTCAGTCACTGCAATTATTCATAATGGACAGTGACTTGGCCAGTGTCAGATAGCATATCATGATGAAAGGTTGTCCGTACAAAAATCTGCATTTTCTTTAAATCAACAGTTTACCAACGATTAGGTACCTTTCCGGTAGGTCGTTGGACCCACCGAGGTGCCCGCTGTGCTGAAATGATGTACAAATGTGCACCTGAGGTCTTTTTCAAATTGTAAAGCTCGAAAGTCACCATATGACATTTAAATTGTCGGCGTGACTTAAAAAAATCAACAAACTAAATCCTTTGATTGCATTAACTTTATACCTGGATTTCCTGTTATGTTGTACAGTTCGTAAGATTACAAGAACAGCTACAAAAACAACTACAGCTGCTATCCCAATTGCGTACCAGGGAGTCTCTGCCGGATTAGCTTTTTCACATAATTTACCCAGTAAATTCATCGGCGCATGCGCATTCAAACATCCCAATACCATCCATGCATGTTCCGCCATTTTGGCAACCATAACTTTCACATTCGTTTATATTTTCTTCGCACAAATCTCCGACGGTTCCATTTACACAACGGCAGTTAAAACCGCCATCGTGGTTTTCACACATTGACCCGTGCTTGCATGGAGAACTCGTGCACTCGTCGACGTCATTTTCGCACAAAGTACCAGTAAACCCACATGAACATTGGCATTGAAAGTCATTAATTAGGTCAGTGCATGTTCCATTGTTCATACAAGGAAGACTGGAGCACTCATCCTTGTTTGTCTCGCAAAAACGTCCTAAATAATAAACAATTCATAAATCTGCGTCAAAGTCAAGTACCGTAGTGTTATTGGCTGTGTGTTGTATGATTGATACTTAAGTATTGGACCATCTTAAAATACATGCATATGAAAGCCTAATAGTATCAAATAAAATATAAAAAGGCATAGTAAGTCGAATCAAAAGTCGTAATAATGCAAATCAGAAGTCGTTATATATCGTCAATTTAATTACCATATAAGTACTATTAAAATGGCAAAGTAACGTAAGAAAGGAAGAACAATATTAACCTGAATTTATTGCTGAAGATATATACTGGTAAATATGCCTTGTTCTTATATTTTCGGTGGTTCTCATATTTTCGTGGCGTCCTTTCCGGTCGCGAATGACAGCTCGCGCAATTGATTTTACTATCCGAAAAGCACTCAAGTTTTTGCCGACCCTTGTTTCTATCAAATACTACCGCTAGAATGCGTTTTAAACAAGTAAACTATATAAAATGGAGTTAAATATTTATAATAATGCCCTTAAAATATAGTAAATTTGCAAATATTTTCCCCAAAAAAATAAATAACAGACTTTTTTGTGTTTGAAATTTTTCCGTCCTAAGTATGCCATATTTGTCTACCTTGCGAGATCCACTTGAGTGAACGCTTGAGTTTGTATAATGCGCAACATAAGTTTGTCGCAACATGTTAACCTATGTTCAATTAAAAATCAATAAAGAGCGTCAAATAGACGTTTTTGTCGTTTATTATTTATTATTCCTAGGGTAGTTTAAAGTAAAATCCATGCTTATTTACACTTTATAATTCTTTGGAATCTATTCCTCCATACTTTTAAAAAAAGAAAACAAATTAATATTCCAGATAAAACGAGTGTTTTCCTAATATTTCAACACCCTTTCTTCCGGGAAATCCTCCGAGATCAACATATCTGGTGCCGTTGATCCCGATAATTGTAGGACTGGTCCAAACACCTCCCTTTCTTATGATCAGGAAGAGGTCCTTGTCAATCATGTCCAGACTATGGCAGAACTTTGATACCGATATTCCAACAGCAAGTTGAAGCAGCTGGCAGGAGATATGGCTTATGAAATGTAAGCCAAAGTACACATCAAGCCAATGAGCAACAATTGGTCGTATGGGTTCTTGAACGGCTCTAGAGCATAAAGTCTAGAAAATTAGAAAGCTCGAGAGCAAAGTCTTCTACACCAGAGAAGGTGACCGGTTATTTCAAGAAGCTTTAGGAGGTTCTCAAACAACACAACTTATTGGAAAAACCACAACACATCTACAACCTTGATGAGACCGGCTTGCAGCCAGACCACCGTCCATATAATGTTGTTGCTAATTCAAATTCTAAGTGTCAGGCCATCACTTCACCGAGAAGCTCTACTACAACTCTAATTGGATGTGTGAACGCCCTTTAACAGTCGCTACCTCCTTTCTTTGTTTTCAAGGGGAAACGATTTAACCCATATCTGATGAAAGGCAGCTCTGTTTGCGCTAAGGGGGTCATGTCAGACTCTGGTTGGTCCAATGCTGCTATATTCCAGCAATATTTGGAAGAGCATTTTCTGCCAAATGCCAGACCCTGCCCAGAAGACAAACAGCCAATCATTCTTATCTATGACGGACACAGTTCGCATAAATCCCAAAAACTTATTAATTGGGCTAGGGAAAGAGGACTGATACTGTTTGTCTTGCCAGCTCGTTCCTCGCACCTGCTACAACTACTGGATGGTGCCGTATTTGGGTCCTCCAAGAATAATTATTATTCAGAATGTTTCCAGTTTCATGAGCAGGTATATTGGTCAGATTATCACAAGATATGAGCTTTGCAGTATCGCTTGTAAAGCTTACACCCGAGCTATGTCACCGTCGAACATCCAGTCAGCTTTCCGGAAGACAGGCATATTCCCTATAGACCCGACCGTCGTATCTTTGGAGAAGTAATTTCCTTGTGAAAGCTTTCGAGAGGAAAAACCAGTGCAGAAAGTCAAGTCTTTAAAAGAAGGCAAAGAAAGAGGCCGAATCATTCCTCCTTCAGAAGGAAGAAAATATGTCCAACAATCGCTTGTCATGGCCCTAAAATATAAAGGTCGCAAAAAGACACCCCCAGGCCAGATGCTGGGGGGAGGTAGAACGCTATTTTACTGGACGCCGACTATGTTCACGGAAATTGACCAATATTCACAGCAACGAGCTCAACGTACACATGTTCGCCAAAAAGTTCCACTAAACCCAAGTCAATAAAGTCACGGGCTAACAGTCAAATAGCTTTCAAACCAGTGGTCTTAACCAACCAGAAAACTTACCAACCTACAGTTTTCTCCCTCGGATTCCGAGGACGAAGACGACTTGGTCGCTGAATCTGATGTATGCTGGGCATGTGTAAGAAGCTGGTTGCCGTCGAATGCTTTGCACAATTTGTCTATGCTAAAGATCGTTAATTGGGCTCAGTGATTGGACGCACCTGTCGTTCTGCACTACAGTTAGAGTTGTCAGACGCCATTCCACTTTTCTGTGTCCTCATTTGGCTGTTTAGATATGTTTAGCAGTTCATAAAGTTCATTGTATTTTTTTTATTTCGCAATCCTTTAATGAAGTAAATATATGTTGAATGTCAAAAGATTTTCATATTCTTTGTTAATGCTATTAAAATTATTTTAATTATTTCTTTTCCCATTTTTAACGTATTTTCAACTACATGTAGCAACAATAAAGAACACAAAAAGTATCTTCGCCTAAGAATTCATCACTGAGTCCTATGACTAACTTTAACTGATGTCTCGAACTAACTGAGTGCAGTATAGAATTTGAGCGCCAGCAGCGTTACTACCGAAACGAGGCCATCCAATCAAAATCCCCGAAAATATGAGACAGCTTCCGAGCGACACAGACTACAGATAGTGAAAGTAGAGAGGTTAGGATTTCATAAATAAATGGTTTTATTTCGTATTTTTAACGGTTTCTTTTCGTTTGACATAGTTTTTACTTGCTGTTGATGTTTTTTCTCTTCCATTTATTATTAATCTAAAAACGGTTGCGTAAATTTAAAACGTTAAACACTAATGACAACTTTTTGTTATTTGTCAATATAAGTTGACTGGGTGAATTATAGGTCCATTTTGCTGGATGAAATACAATTACACTGAATTCACATGTATCACATCATTTAGTGAACATGTAATAAACCACAGGAAATTGACATTCTATATGTAAATAATTAAAACATAACGGCAAATATACCCCTCAATACTTTAAATAAACACAAGGAATGCAACAAAATTATTTGTTGACATTTGAGTAAATATTGCGAATTTATTATTATGCAATGCTTTGATTTAAAATATCAGCGGTTGTAAAAGGAATAATTTTGTATTGTGTATCGAAATTGCTGAACTAGTTTGTTAACATTGATTTTCCACGTGTGTAATTAGATAAAATGTGTATAGGCGTTGCATTCCTTGTGTTTATTTATAGTATAGAGAGGTATATGTATAGGACGAGGTCTTTCTGTTTAGGGAAGACCTGGTCACAAATTTCATGTGACACCGAGAGCGCGTAGCGCTCGCTACGCGCTCGAGGTGTTTCATGAAATTCGTGACCAGGTCTTTCCTAAACAGAAAGATCGATGTACGAGGCCGATATCCAACTTACACACCGTCAAACTATTGACCTGAGCAATGGCTGATCCGAAGCATTTGATGTAATGCACAAATAATATTTTTATTATTTACATGACGCATATACGAGGGATGATCAAAAATTAACCGGACTTTGTAAATGATTCTTAACCTGTTAAATGAATTCACATAACAATACACGGAAAATAAATCGGAATCTATCCCCTAAATGATACAAAAAATACCAACAAGAAATATTAACAAAGAAAAAAGTTATGCTGTTATTGGCATGCACATGTAAAGCAATGCGGCGCACGGTATAACTTTAAAATTGACGTTAACGACGTCACAAGCGTATTGTCCTTAACGGAGCAGATTTTTACTCATTCACGGAGTAGGCCAATATGTGGTACAGTCATGTTATTGATGCGGCGGATCCACTGCTTATATATATTTCTGTACAAGTGGGTATCATATTGTATAGTAATAGAATGGATGAAGATAAAGAGCTACTGTAATGACGCAAACTTCCGTTCTTTACTTCTGTAACTTTGAAAAATGACACATGAATTTAACTATATTATGTATTACAAATAATGTAAAATAATGTTGCTGAATTATAATGTATCATACATACAAAAAAATAACAGAATAATACAAAGATGATCAAAATTGTCATTTTTTTAAAATAAATAAAACGCATAGCCAGTTTGAACAGTGACTGTTAAATTGTTGACACAATTTATCCATAAGACTACTGCGTAAAATAAGAAAATAATTGATACAATTGTAAACCAAAAATAAAATACATGTAATAAATGCATTAACTATTGTCATTTTAAAATCCTCAGAGTTGACTGCACCGTCCCGTAGTTACTGTCGAACATCGTTGACAATGCCCGCAGTCAATCGACAGTCATTTTTCAACGTCTTGGCGATTGACGTCACCAACGTCCTTGAAAATGTCTTTTTTTTCTGTCTCTCCCTTACTTGTTTTCTATTTCTCTATTATCCTTTCTTAATCCTTTAAGCTAATCAAAAAATATGCTGTGGCTTTCTGAAACTTTTCCCTTGATAGCCATAATCTTTTTCTACGTTTTAAACAGTTTCTCGTCTTTCATATGACAAATTTTTCCTATTGATCGATTTTCGTGACATTCCGACGACATAGTTTTAATGCGAGTATTTCATTAACATGTGACGTTTGAATTGTGATTTCAAATATAAATATGGTTTAAATGAAGTAATTTTTACTGACAATGTCAAAGATACGGTACATGACGTTTTGGCGTATTTTGAAATCTCAATGTGCCATATTGTGAAATACACGCAGCATAAAGCGCCTGATGTCAAGGCGAATTTACGCACTGCGCCGGGTGTGCGTTACTATGGTTTCTTTATTCGCTGTTACGGACAAGCTATTTGCATTATCAGGTTAGATATAGTATCAGTTTACAGGTATTGTTTTCCGATTAAGAGTGATATATAGCAATAAGTGATAGGATGAAAATTCTTCAATTGCCAGTCACAGTCCGGTTAATTTTTGATCATCCCTCGTACAGGTAAGTTTTTTTTTCAACGTTCTTCTTAAATACAAGATATATTTTGTATTTAACTTTGCTTTTCCCTTTAAGATAATAATAAACTAGAAATGTGGCATCATGCCACGGATGCCCCCGCATGCATCCAAAATTTCAGATGTTATAATATTTAGTTCCAAATTTGTTTGCACAAATTATTTTTTACATTTTAAGTTTAAAGCCCTTAAAACTTTTCAATGTTAACACAAACCATTTTCATACAATGTTCAAGGCACTGAAATTATTCAGTCTTAACTTTTTAAAAATAGCATATTGCATATTTGTAGCCAAAATAATGGCTACATACATTTCCACAAAAGTATGAGTGCTGAAACTGAAAGTTCAAAATTTTCAACATTCAGGAAAGATAAGTTTGTCCAAAATCATTGAACCACGACCAAATTCAAACTTAAACTGCTTATTCCTAAGATGTATCTATATTATTTTCAAAGTGAAAGGGACATAACTCTGCCAACTAATCATCAAAACATGACCAAATTCCAACTTGACCTGCCCATTCCTTTGACATATCCATATGTCAAATTTGAGTTTGAATATGTATCACTGTTGGGTATAGCCTGGGTTCCAGTCTATCGATTTTTATGTGATTCTGTTCGGCAAATCGACAATTGATACTATCAAAACCAGAGATGTTGTACGTTATCTTTCACGATCGAGTATGAAATAGCGAGTATCAACGCCTAAATCCCAGGCTATGTTGGGTAGATAATGAACAGAAACTGTAAATTTTATATTATTTTCAAAGTGAAAGCGGCAATTCTATGCCAAACATTCATTGAACCATAACCAAATTCGAACTTGGCCTGGGCATTCCAAAAACATATCCATATGTCAATTTTGAGTTGAAAGTGTTGTACCGTTGCGGAGATAATGAACGGAAACTGAAATTTTCATATTGTTTTCAAAGTGAAAGGGGCATAACTCTGCCAAAAATTATTGAACCATGACCAAATTAGAACTTGACCTGCGCATTCATTTGATGTATCCATATGTAAAGTTTGAGTTGAATGTGTTGTACTGTTGGGGAGATAATGAACGGAAACTGAAAATTTCATATTGTTTTCAAAGGAAAAGGGGTATATCTCTGCCAAAAATCATCAAACCATGACCAAATTCGAACTTGACCTATACTTTCTCATGATACATCAATATGTCAAGTTTGAGTTGAATGTGTTATATCGTTGGGGAGATGATGAACGGAAACTGAAAATTTCATATTATTTTCAGTGTAAAAAAGGGGCATAACTCTGCCAAAAATCATCAAACCATGACCAAATTCGAACTTGAGTTGAATGTGTGCAACCGTTCTTAAAATTATGAACGGAAACTGATGATGACGGAATGACAGAATGACGGAACTTGACGGAATGACGGAACAGGGTAACACTTTATGTCCCGGCCATTACATGGTGGGGGCATAAAAAGCTAAATGCGCAACTTGTCAATAATAAAGTGAATAGGTCTGTAATGGAAGATGTGTTACAGAATGATTAATTATGTTGGTAGTATTTCGTATCAGACAATGCAGATTCTAGGAAATTTGCCCTCGGACAGTTGCCTTCTCGGACGTTTGCCCCCCCCCCCCCCTCTTTTTTTTGCTGTTGATACTTGTCACTCTCGTGTATAGATATTTTGTATGCCAATGGAAACATATAGTTCATTTATTTATGGATGCTATTTTGACTATCAAAAATTTGTGCGATATCTTTTGTGTATTTAAGCACAATAAAATTTCGGCAATAGGCTATAAATTTGGGTAGCATTTCTTAAAACAAGGAGGGGGCACATGCCCGTCCTTCCAAAGATATGAGGGGGCAAATGACCGCTATCGCAAAAAGGGAGCAAACATCCGAGAGGGCAACTGTCCGAAGGGTAATGTCCTGATACCCAAGAGACTACAAAAAAACTTACATATGTATATTGATGGCAAGTGTGAGATACATGAATCGAAACTATATTTTATATACTGCAGTAGCAGGTTATAAAGTGTCCTAGAATGAAATATGATCGGTCATCATAAAAATTTTTATACTAAGTCACTAATAACTTTATTAACATTTTAAAATCGTAAGTATGCTGTGATTACTGCTTCATAGTTTCATAGATATAAACTTGAAGCATCCATTTTGTTACATTGTGAACTTAATGACAGAAGAACCACTTAGATTACTATGACATTGAAAAATGACGCGATTAAACAGATAATTAAACGTGTCCTAACTTTGATATGCTATCCATTATTTTTATAGACGGATGTTGGAATAATTATGGCTAAGTGCATTCAATAAACATTATATTGTTTAAAAAAATGTATCCTGATTTTGTAAGACAGGAACATTATGACAATCCATTACATTTTATTTCAATTTTTAATTTTTGATTGCATTTCATGTTTTCTTTGTCTGCGCATTGACAGGTCTTTTTTTCCACGCGTATTTCATGACCAGGTCTGTCTGACTAGAACAGACCTGTGCACGTGCAAAAGATAAACCTCATAACGGACTTTCTTTTGTTTAAACAGGTCTATCTGAAAAATATAGACCTGTCACAAACAATAGAGGAGGTGTGTAATTGCCGTTATTTTTTAATTATTTGCCTATATTTTTCAATTATTGATAGAATGTCAATCTCCTGTGAATAAACTAAGTGTATCGTAATTATTGATAGGTACGCTTAAAAGGGTGATAGTGTTTCAGTTAAGTCATAATAAGGAGGCATTGTCTTCTTTGTCTTTGTAAAACAAGACTGTTCAAATTAGGAAGTATCTAATAGTTGGGTGATTGTTTGCCTCTAATTGGGTGAAAGCATTTCCTAATATGAGATTTATTAATCAGACTGTGGCATTAGGACATATCCGTTGAGAATTAAAAAATTAAATGCACTTGAGCAAATAATTAGATCAATATTGTTCTTCCTTTCTTACATAACTAAGCCCACAGGGGGAAGACGCTGTGATCTGACATTATCCCGGGCCCCCTCCCCCCGAAGACCCTGCTACAACCCATTAAAAATATCAATTCAAGTTGATTTGCACAATAAAAATTCATAAAAACAATATTCTGACACGTTTCGACGATTTTCATTATACCCCTATACTATAAGTTATAACAAGGGTACCGTCTTCTGTGCGCTTCCAGCGCTTTGATACTGCCCAAGTTCATATCTAACGTCGAAACTCAGCCAAAACTCAATATAATTTTAAAAACATGGTCTCGATCAACGCAGCATTGATAAATGTATGTAATAACAACAGTCAATTTTGGAAATTTTGGCAACTTATTTTGATACAACTCCCGAAATTGCCGGTGACTTGAAATCTGACAAGATCTGATTCACGTAAACATTGAAATGTTCATCAGAAACGCTAAGATGCGTAGAAAATATTATTGCATCTGTTAAAACAAAATATTCAATAAACATTACCACAAAAATACACTCCGAATATATTTCCTATCGTGGCGTAACGATCAAAGTCTATTCCGATATTCCCGTCTTTTGTCATGCCTCCATTACACAAACTTGATCTGGAAACGGTAATGCGCAACTCTGTATGGTTCTCGTCCTCGCTTATACGACGGCGTACGATTCGGTACCAGTACTTTGTAAACATAAACACGTGTAAATATAGCGCAAATTTCGAAAGTTTGTCTAGAACTGTTTTCGCACATTTTCTGTCGATATAGTACAGAAATCACAAAATGTCAATAGTTTCCTGGTAAACATATTAATATAACACTGTATTTGTACACTGGAGCTGCCAATATTTTAGACACGTGTTTATGTTTACAAAGTAAGTTTGACTGTTGTTATTACATACATTTATCAATGCTGCGTTGATCGAGACCATGTTTTTAAAATTATATTGAGTTTTGGCTGAGTTTCGACGCTAGATATGAACTTGGGCAGTATCAAAGCGCTGGAAGCGCACAGAAGACGGTACCCTTGTTATAACTTATAGTATAGGGGTATAATGAAAATCGTCGAAACGTGTCAGAATATTGTTTTTATGAATTTTTATTGTGCAAATCAACTTGAATTGATATTTTTAATGGGTTGTAGCAGGGCCTTCGGGGGGAGGGGGCCCGGGATAATGTCAGATCACAGCGTCTTCCCCCTGTGACTAAGCCACTGATGAGTTATGGTATTAAATTCGCGTTATAACACCTTTTTGGCGTTATACCGCCTTTTGATTAAGAAAAAATATATCTCAAACAGTGATTTTATCGCTCAATAACATCACTGTTTGGAGTTCGGATGCGAGGAATTATATCACGAGGGCGTAGCCCGAATGATATAATGATGCGCATCCGAACGGCAAACAGTGATGTTATCAAGCGATAAAATCACCGATTTGGATATATTATTTCGATTCTAACACACCATCAACAAATAAATGCTGCCGTACTTATTTTAAGCGCGTCGGATTCTTTTAGTGGTTACGTCACATGTATAATGATAACGTCACATATCTAAATATAGAACGTCAACTGTGACTCTGTTGCATAATAACACACACTTTCGGTTCTTCTATATTCAATAGTGAAAAATGCGGGTCGTGTTAGAATTCGCGTTATAACGCCTTTTGATGCGCGTTATAACGCCTTTGATTCTCGTTATAACGCTTTTATTTGTATAATCACGCCTTTTGATTCGCGTAAATATGCTTTTCATTCGCGTTACTACGCCTTTTTTGCGTTACTACGCCTTTGTTTCGCGTCACTACGCCTTTTTCGGGTTATTACGCCTTTTGTTTTGGGTTATAACGCCTTCTTAATATTATATTTTATTTAATTGGATATTATTAGATTGTCGTGCATACAAGAATATGTATATCGTTACAAACAGAAGACCGGAAATAGAAAATTGTATGACCGTAGAATTATAATTTAATTAAAGTTTTAGAAAAAAAGAAGATAAAATAATACATGTATTAAAATGTTAAAAGAATAGGAGTACTTTTAATTTTCTCAGTAGGGTCGGCTTATTTTTCGCATGAATACATGATATCAAGATGAATAATAATCGTTACAAACCATGAAATCCTTCTATGCAAATGCAAGCAAAGCTACCAACATTATCAACACACGTGGCATTATTCTTGCATGTGTGATTCTGACAATCATCAATATCAACGTCGCAGTATTGTCCCGTCCATCCACTTTGACATGAACAAGAATAAGTTGTTTCCAGAGCAACACATGCTGAATTCTGACAAAGGTTATCTTCACAAAAATCAACTTCCTCCGTGCAATCCAGTCCTGTCCATTGCACGGGGCACGTGCAATTGAAACCGCCGTTATAATTATTACAGGTGCCGTTGTTTTTGCACGGGGATTCAGAACACTCGTTTATATCTTGTTCACATCGAGACCCTATAACAAATATTTAAGATACATGTGACAAAACTAGTAAAATGTCTGTTTGGCATACTAAACCCAAAAATTAAATATGATCATCATTTTGGTCAAAACCATTCATACCAAAATGACTAATACATGTATTAAAATGTTTAATGAAAATGAGTACATTTAATTTTACAAATAAGGCTGGCTTTTTTCATGAACACATTATATGAAGATGAATTATAATCGTTACAAACCATGGAATCCTTCTATGCACATGCAAGTAAAGCTACCAGCATTATCAACACACGTGGCATTATTGTTGCACGGGTTATTCTGACATTCATCAATATCAACGTCGCAGTATTGTCCTGTCCAACCACTGTTACATGAACAAGAATAAGTTGTTTCCAGAGCAACACATGCTGAATTTTGACAAAGATTTTTTTCACAAAAATCAACTTCTTCAGTGCAATGTAGTCCTGTCCATTGCACTGGGCACGTGCAACTGATACTGCTAGTGAAATTAGTACATATGCCATTGTTTTTGCAGGGGGAAACTGAACATGCCTGTAAATCTTGTCCGCATCGGGACCCTATAATAAAAAATTAAGATGTAAGTCAAACACGATAATAGAACTCACCAACTAAGCGTTGTCTTACTTTTCATAAGTACATACAGCGGCGATGTAAATGTATGGTTAACTATACACTGTTGAAGCAAGTCAGATATATTCAAATTCAGGCATTCTTATTGGACAAAACGTAGGGAAAACAAATATAATTTAAGACTTAAAGAAATATGAACATAAACAAGAGTATCCTAGTGGTGAAATGAATTCGAACCTTCATTTTCGCACATTTTCTGCCGAGTTTCCGCGAACCAGTTACCCGAGAGCTAGATATTTTGTTCTGTGACGATAGCCGGTGTATTTCTTAACTTGCATATAACATTTTAATTATCTTTCGGAAATTATCAAAACTAATATGTTCGTTTGGCACTTTTCACTTACAGTAGCATTAAAATGACGTCATTCTTACAACGCAATTCATTCATAAATGACGTCAGTTAAAGCAAGAATTGTCTTACATTGGAATGTTAAACAGTTTTTCTGGTTTTTCTAGCAACGCGAACAGAGTAGATAATTCTGTGTGTTATACAAGAATATCCCGAAAGGAACGTTAATGGTGCCAAATAAATAGCTCTCGGGAAACTGTTTTTAAAAAGGCCTAACAATTATATGATTCACTTTTTCAGGACAAAATTACATAAAACAATATAGAATTCTTTACTAACAAAAAGGCCGCTTTAATATAGATATATAATACAATCTTTTTGATCAAATTCAGTTTAAAATATATTTGTATCAAAATTGTAAACGGCAAAGTGACATCAAAAATCAAACATCTTACATCAAATTCCACTCATTGAAATTGTACACTACGGTACCAGAAAGTTACCTGTGTATCGTTCTGGACATCTACACGTGTATGACATGTGCCCATCAATACAAGTACCACCATTCCGACATCCGTTATCTATACAGTCATCAACACTGCTGTCACAATCTTGACCGGTCCAACCTTCAGAAAAAAGTACAGTTGTAATTTCGTTAAACATGTTAAGTACAACAAGAAAAGCATTGATGCAAAGCATCAAAGGGCGTCCAAGCAAGGGATACAGCAAGTGAAGATGAACTAGAAGACATCTGATGGCCAGATATTCTTATAAACTTTTCAATGGTTAATTGGTTTTGACCAGTATTGTATATCATTTATGAATTCGAATGGGCGAACGAAAGACATTGTTCATCATGAACTTTGGTAGGCATGCTAGAGATTTGAATATTATTTTTTTCCACAGGAACTTTAATTCTATCAATATTAACGATAATATCCAAAAAATACAGGTCTGTAATATCCAAAATATACCCCTATATGGTATAAGTTTATTTATACTATATAGGGGGTATTTTTGGATATTATCATTAATAATGGTTATTTGATAGAATTTCAAGTTCATGTGGTATTTTCTTTGGAACATACAAAATAATAGTCGAAATGAACAAGGCTGTTAATTGATTTATTTGGGAGGTCAATCTACTGTTTTAATGAATTACTTCAATCAAAGCACTGAATGTACTGAAGGGGAGGCTATGACAGAATATTTCAGACTTATAGTTTCTTTTCTTTTTGCTTAGAATGTGCTGTTATTTCAATTATTACCAAAAATAAGAAGATATGCACATTGCGCCATTTATCCTTACTGTTGTGTTCAAACATTCATATATATGGTTAATATGGTTGACTATTCATTTTGTTAATATTCCAGAACATTTCATTGAGGTCTACATTCGGCCTGTTAATCATGCAAATTTTGAAAAACCTAAACTGCCATTTATAAATGACATACCAGCAAGTATGACGACTGTTCATTATAAGATCATAATACCATTTTACAACTGACGGTTCCTTATCAAAATACTCTAGGACTGTTCATCATAAATACTTTATGTCATTTTAATATCATTGAATGATAATAACAACTGCAAGTTATGCAACATTTTTATTGAACATAAAAATTATACATATTTACATGTACCATAATTGAGATCAATAAGATACTGTCTTGTGATGAGTATTAATATTCATGCGCTACGGACAGAAATTAAGTTGTCTTCTCCCGAAGCAAATCTCGAATAAAATCACGTTTCAGAAAATTATTCCCATTTCATTACTCGCCGCTGACTTTGACGGCTTCGGATAATATTAAAGCTAAATATTTCTTGAAAAAATACATATCTGCAAAGCTTATACAAAATTCAATCAACCTAAGTGAAAATTGATCAGGAAGTTATATCTTCTTTTTTTACCGCCAACACTCAACCAACTTATGGTAGTTAATCGATAGATTCTACATGTATTTTTAAACCTCACTAGCTTGAAATATATACTGCGGAAAATCTGTTGTTAACAGGGTGTGCGGTTATTACGTAGGGTTTTCCCTGTCAACTAGATGAGAACAAATTATGATTCGTTGCCCTAGAATTGAATAAACTTTCTAATTACACAATTCGGGGTCATTCATTTGATTGAAGACTAATCTTTGCGTCTTTCTCTGAAATAATTATTTCCTTGTTAAAACATATTTGACCACATATTTCTGTCATTTAACTGTTCACTTTACTTCCGATTTTTGTTGTACGGAAACACATGTTTCTATTTGTGTTTTCTAATCAATTCGAATCTATAATCAGTTTAATGGGATCACCACCGGGTAAACGACTACTAGGTACTTTGGTCATGTTTTTTACCCCAAATATTTGAATGTTTCTATTGGGATTAAAATGAGCATAGTTAACTAAACAACTGGTTGTATAAATCCCTGACCTGTCTAATTCTAATTATGAGATTAGTGGATATATTAAGACTTTCACTACAAAATATTCCTAAACAAAAGAGCACATGTTTAAATATATTCCTATACAAATAAAAGATCAGAATAGGGATCTGTCAATTGCCAGACGTATTTTTAAAAGATACTTTTATGTTAAAAGTTTGATAAATGAATTATGTAAGATGAAAATATATGTATTGTTTTTTTATTTTGCTAATGTAAAATGTAATCCTTACGGGTTTTGTAGTTAAATAGTTTTTTTTCGTCGATACATGGTTTTAGAATATAATGTTTTCAAACTATACGTTCATCACCATCAGTGAATTTTTAGTTAAATGTATGCAAATACTTTTAATTTACTAACAGCTATATGATATAGCGGTTTATCTGCGTACAGCCTCATAGGGTATACTAATAAAATAGTTTTCCTTAGTTATCACGCAAGCATGATCCATGTCTCTGATGTAAGCGACAGTTTACCATTATTTGTCTTTAAAAAATGTTAAGGACTATTAATGGTTTATAACAACAAAAGAACATGCATGATATTGAGACTACGGTGTTGCAACGTTCTAGTTAATGACCCGTCATAAACAGTTGGTCGCTGCGTAGTAATTAAAAAATGTTATCAAAAATAATAAATAATATTTGCCACCTAATAAAAGCACTTACTTATAAATTTTCATTTATGCTTTTTGTAAAAAAAATATTGATAAAGTTATTATGTAGAAGGGTTTTCATACTAGAACTATTTATGACCAACGTATGACTAAACCTGATTACCGCCGCAGTATGATGTCACGGAGTAGTAATTTTAAAAAAATAAACCAACAAATATCAATAATTTTTCAGAGAATTATTATCTTTACAAATTGCAGATATGAAGTTAAAGAATGAAAATATTTTCATATTGTAAATGTCTGTGATGACTGATGAGTCAGCTTAAAAGATCAAGGTACTATTTTTTGACCTGATTACCGCGGCAGTAAGATTTGACGAATGGTATTAACATTGGGGAGGCATGGCCTCCCCAAAAACCTCGTCTGACCAATCAGTGTGTTTACATTCCTATCAATAAACCCATAAAAAATCATGTCAAAATTGCAGACGAAAAATGATAATCCTATGATATAACAATTTGTGAAAAAAAAACCTACTTAAAGAGTGCAATTAATTGTTTGAACATTTCCTGCAAAATTCTCCAATTCGTGATTTAATACAATTGTGCGAAACGAATGACCGTTTCGGTAAACTTAGACTTCTTCTATAAATAGATTTTCGGAATTTTTATTCTATTCATAGGTAAAGCAATAACACACATAATAACCCGCTGTGTACTACAAAATGATTAATAAAAATACCGAATAGCTCGATTAATTGACGGATAAGATAATATCATTTGAATATGTTTACATTGCGAAATTATCCAGTTCGTTGTTCATTGTACATATCGCGACATTTAATTTTTGATAATCAAACATCCTCATACCAATCGGAATGTTCGGCTATTATGGCCGACGAAAAAGCCCGAAAAGTTGCAATTGCCCTTCCTCATTCCATATGGGGCGTCGTGCTTCGGCGCGGACGCCAATAACCATAACTGGTTTATACAAGTTTGCTTCTTTAAAAAGAAGCTTGCGAGAGGTCTTTTTGCAGCTGTTGAAGATTTGTTTATTTCGAAAATATTTGGAGATATAAAAGGCACCAGAGATTTTCCAAAACGGGCATAAAGTATGTTAATCAAACAATTTTAAGTCCCAGATTTACATTAAAAATGTATAATATTATATCATTTGATTGGAATAAACAATATATACTGCTGCATGCCTCCAACCACAATTATGGCAAGCAAATCAAACTTGAGAAAAAGTCGTACCATTTTCGCTATTTGCGCCAAAAAATCTCCGTTTCGTAATTTAGTCATACCAGCTCAAAAGTGAAAGGAGCAGCAAATAATAGTGCATGGTGATATTGTTGCTATAATGTTCACTATATCTATTTTTGGAACATTGAATTGTTAAATGCTATTCAGAAAACAATTCTTGATTTATACAGTTTAAAGGATTAAAAACGGAATGAACCATTGCTCGTAGTGTTAAGTAATGTTTCTCATTTTTTCTTGCACCGATTTGTGCACTTCGATGTTTATTTTTCGTTTAAGTTAAGTCGTATTTTGAGGCGGAGCATGCGCATTACAATTTTTGTTGACTGATTCTAATGATTTAAGGCTTAAAATGCGATGCATTAGCTTCAATTTGATGCACAAAAATTGATGCCGCCAGCAATCATTCTCAACACTGTGGAGAGGTCTGATGACCTCTCCAATAAGTCCTTAGCAATGACATGAATTTTGGCTCACAATTTACACATCAATTCTTGCACAATGGAAAAATGCAACAAAAGGCGGTATCTTTACAATTACATGAAATTATTCAGTCAATCTGACAAACTTCATCTTCCCTTAAATCTTAATGGATCTTTTTTTCTGAATGTTTCCTATTCCCCTATACACATATTAAACTAAATACGAATATCAGCATAAAGAGAATGTTTGTATAACATGTATCGAGTAAGGCAAGCTTTAATATCCCTCTGTCCAGTCACCATGCAGTTGTCATGTATCACAAATTAAACTTGATATTGAAGTCCCTTAAATAACGGTTAGTACGAACATCACAGCAGGTCATATGTGTAACAAACAGTTTATGGGTTACATGTACGTGCATGGTGTCTTTAATTTGGTCTTTAGATACTTATTATTACCGTTTGAAATGTATACAACGACTAACATAATTATGATACATTAATATATTTAAGATACATTCAAGTTAAAAAGTTTGAAATATCACATACTCGTGCCGCTTTTGCGACTTCGTAAAATAGTATTGCACGACTATGCTAAATGTTAGGGTTATAGTGGGCGGGAATTGGTAAAATATTGCAAATGGTGATAAAATCCGCCGTTTTTAAAATGGCCGCCATATAAATATGACATACATTCTGTAGTTCATTCAGTCAAATTTTTTCTTTCCAACGAAAATCAACAATTTGTTAAATTTCCACGTATAACGGTATTTTGATACTTCTTTAAATGCCTATGTAAAAAATTTAATCTGGCATTGGGTGCAAGATGATTATGAACAAACCGCGTTAAAATGACGTCATTTCGGTACATTTAAGAATTAAACTGCGTGCCTGGGATGACTACATATGGCCGTTATGATTGAAATTATTATTCATAATATGCTAAATTGTAAGAAGATTAAATGATGACATTAATTGACATGAACAATTGTTTAATTGAAGCATTAAAGCATTTAAAATATGATAGAATAGGGTAGAATAGGCAAAATAAAAATCTGACACATATGACAGTCCATATGGGAATATCCGTCAGTCGGATTACCGCCAATGGGCGGAAATCGAGAAGCCGTGTTACCGCCAAATGGGTGAATACCCTCAGGACAGACATGCCGATCCGAACCACAACATATTATAAATTACCAGTTCTTATAGATTCAATTACAGTTCCATGACTATATAAAGTGACTGAAGAAGTCTCCTCTCTTAACCTTTTCCCTCATATAAGCGTGTTTCGACGGCTTTTTGACCCCCCCCCTTTTGAGGCCCTAAACAGTGAAAAAATGCCCTATTTAGGCCCCAAACACTGGTTTTCGTTTGAGAAATGTTGTTAAAAAAGTGACCACTTTTTCGGCGCCGTCCCCCATGCAAATGTTACATCAGGGGGTTGCCAGAAGGGGGATGTGCCCCCTTATGTTTGGGGGGTTTGAAAGGGGGCGGAGTCCCCCTGATCGCCAAGAAAATTTTGGACATGTGACAGGCTAAAATGGCCTCAGGTCGATCTTAGGGTAACTAGTAACCGACGCTGAAAAGCCTTTTACTCTATCTCAATTCATTGAGATGTTGCAGCACTTTGAAATCAGTTTTGATGGGAAAATAACAATGCAAAATAGTGATTTTTGGCAATTTTGAGACGTCCCCTCGTTGCCATGGTAACAAGAAATTTACGATTGAGCATGCTGTTACAGAGGATATGGTGTAGTCAACATTTGTGCCAAGTTGCATCAATATTGAAGCATTTTTCATAGTTTCATAGCAGTTTGAACTTGTTACAGGAGGCTTTTCAATGAAAACGGCCATTTTTCGCAATATGCTCATGGGGTAAAAGGTTAGGTGTTAACACTGTTTTCTGTAAGTAATACTGTGCTTAAGAGCCCATCCCATCCCCATTTTTAATTTCAGGAAGTAAATCTTATTTTCCCCTTTCTACGACGTCTCTCTAGCTTGAATATAACTTATATAGAAAGTTTGTTCTCTGAACTTATTTCCTTCTCCACTCTAACTATTGTTATTATAATAAAAAAAAATGAGGAATTGTATTTAAAGTGATTAACCAATACCACAATAAATCTATTGACAAAGTAGATCAATTGCTCTTGTCACGACCATCTTTCCTCATATGACACCTGTTATCTTGTTAATTCCTGGAAGCGGACTTTAAATGAATTAATCATGTGAATGTAAGTTTCAAGAACTTGTTTCGAAATCGAGCTAAGAATAAATACATATTTTTATTATTATTACTGTATACTGATGAAGGATGGGCAAGAGATGTAGGACTCAGAAGACGGAAATATTAAATGTTAAATAAATCTTCATTGTTTACCTGCTGTACACAATTTCTCTCCGGTCTTATTGTGACATGTATAGTGTCCTCTGTAATCGTCTTTTGGTTGACAGAATACCGAACAATCGCCATAATACGCTAGGTCACAATATACTTTGAATGTCAGAGATAAACTGTAATAATGCAGATTAATAAAAAATATGAATCAATAAATATTATTATATAGATATATAAGTATGCAGCCATCATTTATGAATTCTAGATTTTGACAGCTATATTTCAGTATCTGAAATAATTAATCGAATTATTTTTGTTTAAATACGTACAGGTATATAATAAAAGGGTAATTATGTTGTAGCAGCGTTCTGAGGCCATGTATTATACTTGCATCGAATTAAAATTTATATTTCGCTAGTTTGCACGCTGCTCCTAGCAAAATACAAAGCATCAGAAAGGTACTACAACATTATATTCCGTATTTATCCCCAGAGACATGTACGTTTATTTTTATAATATGACATACCATGACATGTCTATTTAGCATTTCTATGTCCCTACGTGTCTGTCTAAGTAGTCTGTCACACCACGTGTCTTTTTTAGTTTTCTTTTTACCCGAGCGTAAGTTTTTGTAGTTATATGAATAGTTAAATTTGTCATAATGTGTTGTAGGTGCGTTAACAATTACATCATTGTTTTGCACATGTACACATAAATGATTTTAAAGAAATGTTATTTTAAGAACTTTATTCCACATACACGTTATGTCATAACATTAAAGATTTTACCTCGTTCGATTATTTAATGTAACATTTTTTTCTCCAGCGGTTGATCTAGACCTTGACGGTGTTTGCTCTATGAATGTCTGGTGGAAACTTATAAAGTCGTTTGTTTTCAGAAAATCAAAGTCTTCTACCCGAACCTTCAGTTTCATTGATCCCTTGTTAATAAAAAAATCGTAGCTTCGTTAACTATAAAAATGCAATTTAAATATCAACTTTTTTCAAAGAGTACTGTACCCTCAAAGAGAGTAAATATAGATCTAGTTGCTTGAAATAAAACGTTGGAATTTATTTATAACTTCTCTAATTTGCTTATATATAAGAGTTTTCTCCATCGATTCGATTCCTTCAACTGCATTCAGTACAAATTACTGAATTAATAATTAGATCTATCACCATTTTGAGGTGTGTTTTTATTTATTCGTGTGTGTTTTTTTCTATCAGTAGCCTGTATATATTTATGTATCTTTTAAACCTTTAAATATCTTACCGGCCATTTTGAGAATGAAAATACCATTGGGTTGTCAGTCCCACCGATACTACTATTGAACGTGTTGATCGTGTTGGTATCTGCAATTTCCCCTGTCTGAATAGAGCCATACTCACATGATGACGTGCTAGATGGTCTGTTACGTCAAATATGACGTAATTATGTTTCATAAAATGGCAAAAGAATGAAAAAAGTTTATTAAATAAAGTGATAATAATGTACATATGAAAGATTTTAAACAATTCACTGGGAAAATGTAGCAAGTATGAGTTAGTTGTTAATATGTGATTCAAACTTTTGAATTGTACATAGATGACTATAATCATAAAAAACAGGATGGTGGAAATTAAAAATTTTAATACATGAATTGTAGTGAAACTTACTTTAGAGGTAAAATGTTACTTAGGTAAATAAAAAACAATATATTAGCAACAGCATTATTGAGTGACATATCAAAGATTAAAAAACGTGTAGCATTACAAAAACTGGAATAGCACTATAAATAGTTTTCTAAAATTTAAAAAATAGATCTAATAGATTTAAATGTATTCTAAAAGAAATAAAAGCAATAAAAATGATTCAAATTGGATTTCATAAGAGCCCGAAATTCATAATAATGTGTATTTTTATATTCAGGGGCCAATACTCAATTTTCAATTTCTTCTAGAGATAAAGTACTATTACATACCCATTGCGGTCATCCAGGCACACTATAAATACATAATCACAAGCGCCAGCGCACAAGAAATTTAAACTAAATAACGCATCGCAACAACCATCATTATCAGCAACCTTTCCACCCGCATTTTTAAACGAGTTTAGATAAACCTCCACTGCCCCGCCACATTGTATTGTCTGCAAGCATAAAGAAACAAGAAATTACTTTAACAAAGGTACTCGTCCGGAGTCAAAATGGTTAACTTGAAAATGTTATTTCTAAGTTTTCATGTAAACTTACAGGATAGTGAACGTTATTGGTGGTCTCGTTATTTTGATCGAAATTATTAACTCAGTTAGTTATTGTATATAATAAAATTAGTAAGTTCTTATGTAAAATAAACTGTCCACAAGAAAATATAATGAGACCTTAACACAGTGTAAAATGTTTTGTGGAAAGACGTATGCAGGCTTGGTCCTACTTTTTCGTCTTTTCCTACGTTTCCTTAATCTTTTGTTGGCCTTTCTACTTTTCCCTGCTTTTGTGAAAAAAGCCCTAATTTCCCTACTTTTTTCTGAAAACATAATTCATTGTTTTAAGTAATCTTGTGTTATTTCATCTTTGTGATTATTGTGTACTTTCATCTTAATAATATTCCTAAGTTGTAGACTGTATATTTGATGTTATATAAGGAAGTGTAGACTTAGAGGGTGTTTCATGGTGGTGACATGCAGCAAGTTGTTTGAATTCTTCTGGAAAATTGCATATCAGTAAAATGTAAATTGACAACAAAAAGTTTAGTCTTCATAATTTTATTTTTGTTTTAATGAAATAGACCTTGTACATTGCAAATAGCTATGTTTCCCAATTATACTTATATTGCTAAGGGGGACACTTATCAGACCAGTATAGTATGTACATGGTAACTGACACAGAACATTGCTCTGATAATTTGCATAAAAATCTTCAACTTATAAATTTTTATACAGTGTAGCAGTGTTCTTTTCAAAATCTTCAATATAAAAAGTTTAGATAAATTATGCACAGATTTAACGTGAATATCATGGTGACATTTATAATGATAATAATTAAAGGAATTAAAAGTTTAAATCATCCTTACATTTATATTATATTAGAGAATTAGGCTAGAATCATTATCTTTCCAAACAGTGTTTTACATTTTGCTGAACAATCAAACCAAATAACTGTATTAATTGTTCTAAGCTTATTCTACACAATGTATTGGGTATGTCAAATGATAAATGTACTTTTTAAACACAAAAATGATACATATGGAAAAAATGTATTCATATTTTCAAAGGGATATACACAGTACATTGTTCTGTGCTTGATGGGCATGCTTGATATTAGCCGGGTTTCTATTGTAGTTAAATAATACTGACTAAAATGCCTCATGGACGAACAAAATATTCAATGTGAATTGGCTAACACAAAATGATGTAATTGGCCACACATAGAAATGTTGTGTAAACACAGGACGCAACATCAGAATATTCACGCTACTGGAACTTGTGTAGGAAGGCCATACAATGCTCAAGTAATGGCATACCATGCAGAAGAGGAAAAACATACACAGTTAGCAAAGGCAAGCTGAGATACATTGCAGAAACACTTCACACTTCTCAGAAACAAACAACCCTAGTACTTCACAAGGTGGTGGAGACGTAGAAAGGACATTGAAATAAACACAGTGTCACATACAGACCTTGTAAGAAGTCCTGAAATCCTTAGGGTGTTTCAGGTTGTCCATGATGGATTCACATTTAGGTATCATTATAGGTTATCTTATAGTTTTAAGGTTATGTTTCTTGGTGCCGTAAGTAAAGACTTCAGTATGAGCAGGAAACAGTCATCTTACATGCTTTCAGATGATCTGGGAATTATGAAATACCACATTCACAACTTATTTCTTGGCAATGATGGACTCAATGTGCATGAGACATTTTTTACTTATTAATGAACATGTCTAAGAGTTAGGCTTTATGGGGATTGTTAGCTTCATGGCCTGTCCCGTTCACATTGTTCACAATGCATTTAGAAAACGTCTAATTACTTATGGTGAAGAGGCAAAAGAGCTGAGTATTGATGTATTTCAATGGTTTATGTCACATCCATGCCGGAAAGAAGACTTTGCCTCCACTCTTGAAAAATTTGACATTTAATCTTAATGTGTTCATACGACATGTGCAAAGCCGTTGGCTAACTATACTACCATGCGCAGAGATTAAAGGAAAGCTGGGGAGCTTTGTATCAATACTTTCTTAAAGGTCTCCAAGTCAGAAAGATGGATCACACAAACACTTAAACATGAATCAGAGATACAAGATAATTTGTGAGGAGCTGAAATTAAAGGAGACGCTTGCACAGATTTTCTGTAAACCCTGTCACCAATTTTTGAGGAATTATTAAAACACTTTCAGACACAAAACTTCTCATTCACAACCTTTACACTGAATCACTGGCCTTGTTGAACATTACCCTGTTGAAATTCGTGAAGTTTGTTGTAGTGTAGTGTAAATTTGGACACTAATTTGAAAAAGCAGGAAGATACTGTTCCTTTAAATAATATGGACTTTGGGGCTCAAGCTACCCAAACATTATCAGAAATGGAAAGTTGTAGACAGAATATACATGCAGAAATTTTACCAGGATGTGAGCAGCTGTCTCATAAAAAAGCTTCCTCGGGAGGATAATGTTGTAAAGAATGCAAAACCTGCCCAAAAATTGATATCAAGATTGACAATGGCCTAAACCAATATCACGACTGATGACTTGACAAGAGTTTCTGATGATTGGAAAGTACATGTATACAGTGAAGAGGATGTTGAAAAATCAGTAATTTACAATGATGATGAAAGTTTGGAGAGGGTTAGTCAGTACTGGAATGACATTTAAGCTAGGAAGACAACAGTAGGATCAAGGAAATTCCTAACTTAAAAGAAAGTGGTGAAATCAGCACTGTGTATATTTTATAGTAACTCATGTATTGAATGCTGTGTCTTAGTAAACAAGATGGTATTGACTCCTCAGAGAGGACTCTTATGTCTCTCGAGGCCCTGGATTGCAATTGTATTACAAGAGATGCAGTACCTATCGATGGTGGAAATATAAACAGTGTCCCAATAATTGGAAATATGCGTCAGTTTGCACGTAATTCATTAATAAAAATATAAACAAAGACTCAAAGAAGAAAAAAGTGAAATGGAACTATTAAAGCAAAAAAGTTTGTCAAAAGCAAAGAGAGAATGATGAATGTCTGGAGAAGGTTAAGGAAAATGAGAAGCGAAAGACAAAAATTGCTGAGAAGGAAAAGGATGTTAAATAAACGGAAACAGAACTGGATGAGAACCTCTTGAATGCAAAAGTTAGGCTTAAAGATGCAACTACCAGAGTGGTGACAGGTATAATTGACAAAAATTTCACTGAAATCAGTCTGGCTCAAGTATGTAAGAAGTTGCAAAACAGAACCTAGACTTAGCTAGATCTGCTTTTGAGAACTGCAAAGTCCAAAGAGATGACATTGAAGATTGCTGAAAACCTGTCGAAACTTTAATAATTAACTTTGTCATGTAACTATGTAGTCTGAATATATATGCATATATGCAAATAGAGGTTAGTAAGACTCTTAAACCTATTACCTGTAGTGATATTTGTTTAGATTGTAATCTTTGTAATTCACCAAGCACATGTGTATATAGTCTATTTCTATATTGTCTTGATCTCCACATTGCTCATTTAAAATTATAGTGGATTGGTCTAAAATGTGTACATATTTACAAAGGTGTTTCAAATATATCTTAGATCAATAGAAATGTGCCCTTAGAATATTCTTTTGAAACATACATGTAAACTCTTCCAATTTAAGCAGAAGACTCACTCTTTCTTCTGTCATTTTTTTACATTTTTCTTAAAATAATGATTATTTTAACAGAATTAAGAAATCTCCCTATTTTTCATTTCAAAATTTCCTTCAATGTCTATTGTAAATTCTAAAATCTCACTCTTTTGAAGTTAATTAACCCATCTGAACATAGAAGGAAATTCACATGTTTGTTTTGAAATAATCCTTAAAAGCAAATACTGTTAGATTTCTAAGTGAAATACAATCCACATTTACATTGTTATATGCTATATATATGATGTCAGATCACTTATCTTACACGAATGAACAACACAGGTGATTTTTACTATTGAAAAGATAAGAAAGATAAGAAAAACCTTACTATCCATATTTTTTTCTTTTAAAACCCCTTCTTAAATTATACTTTCTTTCAAACAGAATGGCCCTAATTTTTTTCCCTACTTTTTCAACTGGGGTCATTTGACTGTATGGTTATATCTCAGCCATTTAACTAGAAAGTTAAAGAACTATCCTGTACATTTTATTTTAGAACTATCCTTTATACGAGAATGGCAAGAACTTTCCTATACATTTTATTTTAGAACTATCCTCAACATTCTATTTTTAATTAGATTCCTAGATTTCAATTTGTAATTTAAAGTCACCAATAGAAATTCACCTTATATTCAGTTCTTCTCTGTAACTCAAACTGAATTTAGATTTTAAATAAAAGGTTCTCTTAAAGAATAAAATGAAATACCAACTTTTGGTACTCAAACTCTAATATTGACCTATATAAACTTGTTTGCCATATAAAAAAGGGACGTGATTTTTCTCCTTTGTTAATATTTTGATTCATTTCTCAAATCATGAATAATATGCCATTTATTTTACATTTTATAGAGCGCTTAAAAGAGTATTTGCCATGACTCATCGCTATAAATGGTCATTTGTTAAAAAGATTGCTTTACATAATGACATGTTAGCTCTACTTAAACAACATGATTAATAAAACTGTAAAAATTATTTAAAATTAAAGGAAAACACTTAACATTTCGTCTACAATGAAATAGTTTTATGACCAGTACAGCTGATTTGCACAATCCAATAATAACATTAATAATAATAATAATAATAAAAATAATAATAATAATAATAATATTAATAATAATAATAATAATAATAATAATAATAAATAATTGCATTTTATTTAAAGGTGAAATACATAGATGATGTATAGGCTCTATTTGTTTTGGGTGAATATACATCACACTATAAGTTTGAAAATTGCAATATTTTCATGAACGTACATGTAGCTTCGATGTGAAATATTTAACATACATGGATTCAAAAAAATCTTTTTTATGGTATGTCTTATTAGAAATCTCTCAAGAAACAAAAAACAAACAAAATCAGGATTTTTCAATCGTTTTCATTTAATTATTGTTTTAACTGATGATCGATTTAATTAAGAAAATAAATGCATACTAATATACAGTACTGACTATTCTAACCTATTTGTAATGTTAATCTATGATAGAATATACGTACAGGAATGTGCAATATAACACAGGCGACCAAAGTAGTCCATAACATCATAGAAAAGCGATCCATTTTAAGTGGTGACATACATATCTAGTATATACTAGATATACTAGTAATGCTTAGGTATATCATTACTGTTCTTTATTTTCCTGGACTTAAAGGCTCATCATGTCCCAGAAATACTTTTATTTTTATTTCTTAAAAGATTTTTATTTCAATTGTCCTGTTATTGTTTCCAAAATGTCGCTTACTGGCCAAATTACCTGACCTTTCTTTTGCTTCTATTGCTTTGTTGGCAATGGGTACATATATAGTGACTTAAAATCGTTCTGTTTGGCATCAATCTGATAAAGGGTAAAATCAGGTAAACTGAAAACTTAAAATGCATTATCACGTGTTCTGAATTTATTTTTCAGAATGATATTTAACATCGATTTCATATATTTATTTCTGTTTTAGTTTTTATATGAACCGTTTCAACAACAATTAAGTTGACCTATTTATTTGTTAATAGATATTTTCCATAATTTTTCACAACAATGTCAATGTCAGGTTTGTGGTCGTAAGAGGGGATTCTTAAAAAATCAAAATCATCTTTCACGTGCCCTTTTATTGCAAACTATGAAGGAATTGTCTATGAACTTCTACTATATTTGTGTGTATGCCGATGCTCTTTTAGCCCTACGCAGATTAGGCATGCGCGAAAAATACTACTTCCGATCAATTTTCATAGCGACGGACCATGTCGTAAAAAGGTCTAAAACAAATGATTTCACATTCAGCGCTTATCTCTCTCCTGGTAATCAGCTTCGAACATGCTCTGAAACCATTATCCATTATTTAATGTGTCTGAAACATAATGTGCCTTTAAGCTAAAATATTTGAAGGACTCTTCTTGGAAATAAGGAAGTATATATCAATAAAAATAGTGTCCGATTGAGAAACAATAACCGGATGTATGACTAGAGTGTGTGAGAGAGAAAATTTGAGAATTTGAGTCATTTCATACCATTATTATATCTATATATTGGCAACTCACTCACTTTATTTATCATAATTATCAAAAGTTAATTTACGGGGAACAATTTTCGCAAGAGTAAAACAGCACATTGTCTTTATAATCAAATCAACTGAAATCTATCCTATAAGTATAGCATGTTTTGTGTCAAATAATGTACGTTATACATGTGTATAAATGTAAAAGAAGTATGAACTATTTAAATCTAGATTCATGAATGTCATGTTAATGTAAATAATTAGCTACATATATATATTTTTTTATTGATGCAATATTGATATTGTCTATACACAGACAGACAGACAGACATACAGATAAGTCAAAAAAAAATCTTAAATTATAATATGTCATATTACAGTTAAACTGTCATGTGGATTTGTTGTCGAAGTGCATAAACTTTCGTTATGTGTATCTTTATCATTCATTTATTGTTATTGCTGCTGCTGCTTCTGGTAATCTTGTTGTTTTTTTCTTCTCATTCTTCATCTTTGTTATTTCTTGTTATTATAATGAAGATGGTGGTGTATTGATATAAATACTATGATTATAATAAAAATTACTATAATAGTTATTACATTTTTAATAGCATTATTTTTCTTATTTCCAATGTGGTTGTTGTTTTCAAGGTCAAGAAGATAATATCAAAAAGGGGGTCATAAAGCCCATATAGCTATGCTGGTTAAGTAAAGTCATTGAAATATATCACAGGAACTTGAAATGCTATCAAATAACCAATATTAACCTATAGCTCTTCAGCGCTTCTTATGTAAAATTCTTCCAAGTATAATTTCCAATAACCGTAAATTATACCATACCCAGACTATGGTATAATTTTCAGTTTTGAAGAATCAAATTTTTTAATTTTTTTTCTGGGGCGGGCTTTGGGTTTTTTTTTTCTTCCACCTTTGGGTTTTTTTGCTTTTTTAAAAAGATTTGGGTTTTGAAAAAATTATAAAAAAAATTCAAGTGAAATTTTTTTCTTAATTTTTTCCTTTTGGTTTTTGGGTTGTTGGGTTTTTGTTTTCTTTTGCAAAAGAAAGGGGAACTTGTTAAAAGGGGTTTAAAAATTTAAACGGAAAACCCAAAAAAACTCACGGAAAAAAATGTTATAATTCCAATTATTAACAATTATTTTCCAAAAAAGGTTACCCCCAATATAGTATAAATTTAATTTTTATATTATTAAAAAGGGGTGAAATTTTGGATATTATCATTGATTTTGAATTTTTGGATAGATTTTCAAGTTTTGTAATAAAAGGGAAATGAATTTTTTAAAAAACCCCTTTGGAATTAAAACATTTCCGGGTATTTAAGTGTATGTAATTAAAATCCCTATAGAAGTTTTTCGACCCCCCCGGGGAAAAAATTCCCCTTTTTGGTAGTTTAGCGCGGAGGAAGGTATTTTAGTACTGGTGTAACCCCCAGGAACAGGGGTTAGTAAACTACCCGCCTAAATGACTAAAATACTTTTGGGAAAAAAGGCGTAAAAATAAAACAAAAAAAAAAAACAAAAATGGGCTTTCTCCCTTGTGCTAGTAAATCTCACTTTTTTTTTAAGTAATTTCGTAAAATTTTAAAAATAGATAATGAAAAAAAAAAATTTAATGCGGGCTTAAATTTCAAAGATATTTTTTCAGGAAACTAATTTTCAAAAACATATTAGTATAATTTTTTGTTCATTTTATTACTTTTGATTGTACTTTTAAAAATAGTTTTCAGAAAAAATTTTTAAATTTTAAAACTTGGGTTTTTTTCTTTCCTTTTTTTTGGTACGAGGGCTTCCAAGTTTTTAAAAAGGGGGAAATATAATTTATTTACCCCAATTTTGAATATTTTTTTGGGAAAATACAATTTTAAAACCACTTTCCGCAATTTTAAAACCCAAATTTTTCCGGCAATTTGAAAAATTTCCGCATTTTTTAAAAAAATTTTCCCGAAATAAAAAAACCCATTTGGGGAAAAAAAAATTAATTAAAAATATTTTATGGGAAAAACTTTTTTGTTGTTTTTTGTTTTTTTTTTTTTTTTTTTGGGGGGGGGGGGTTTTTTGGGGTGTTTTTTTTTTTTTTTTTTTAAATTTGAAATTTTTTCAAAACATTTCCCCATCATACCCCCGGAAAAAGATTGTTTAGGGGTTTATCGAGCGGGAAATTTTTTAAAATGTGCTTTGTTTCCGATCTATTTTTTAAAGGTTATTTTTAAAAGGGGATGAAAATTTTCGATACTCAACCAGTAAACGTTTGGATTTTTTTTTAAATGTTTTAATGGGGATCCCTTATATGGGGTTTTTTTCCAAAGCCAAACAGGTTTTTTCCCTCTACTTAAAAATGAAAAATTTTTCCTTAAAACAGGGAGCCATGTTTCCAATTAGAAAAAAAATTCTAAAACGCAATTTTAAAATTTTTTAAGTAGAAAAATTAAATGCTAAAGAGAAAAACCCCAAAATTTAAAAAATCATTTGTAATTTATAACCAAAAAAAAAAAAACTTGAAAAATTTTAAAACATAAGTAGCCGAAATTATCAAAACATTTTTATATGTTTAAACAGCAAAAATCCCAATATTTTAAAAATTTTAAAAAAGTCAGGGACTTAAAAAGAAAAGCTGTTCTAACCCCAAAATTTCATTTTAAACCAAAAAAGTTTTCTAATAAAAAGAACATGTTTAAAAGTTATGTAACCCTTTGTTTCAATAAAATTGACTGGTTTAAAAAAACAAAAAGTTTTTTGGGTTTTTTTACTAAAAAATTTTCTTTCCGAAAAACCAATTTCTTTCACTAAACAATTCTTTCATTTAAACAAGTTTTTCCCCCAACAAAAAATCTTTCGTTAAAGTTTGTCTTTACAAAGGGTTTTTTTGGAAAAAATTGGCATTTTTTACTTTGCAAACCGGGCCCTTGTTGAAAATGTCAATACTCCGAGCAAAATTTTGGCTTTGATTGGGGGGTTTTATTCTGAAATAAAAAAAAACTAAAGGGTTTAGTTTTTGGGTTAAATTTTTTTTAAAAATTTGGGGTGAAAAGGAGGTTTTTTTCAGCGATGTTTCTTCCAAAATTTGTCCGGGGGTGAAGGGAGGCCGTTTTAAAGATAAATTATGACGATACCCCCAAAAAAGCATGACGCCCCACCCGCGTTGAGGGGTTCTTTTTTTATTAAAACATAGGCAAATAAAAAGAAAAATTTAAGGAAAAAGAACATCTGGGTTTTGACTGGTGAAAAATTATGATTCATTTCTTAAAAAAAAACACAAATTTTTTCTTAAAAAAACATAAATAAAATTTACTTTATCGCTAAATAAATTTAAGAAAAAATTTTCATTTTCCCCCCCTTTTTAAACCCCGGGATTTTACTTGACCTTTTTTGTAATTTTGAAATAAAAACCAGACTTTTTAAAGGGGCAATAAGGCCGTGATTTTAATGATCAAAAATTTCCAAAAGTCATAAAAGGGCCAAGAAATAAAAAGGAAAAAAAAAATTTAAAAATAAAAGGAAATTAAGTTTTAAAAAAATTTTAAAAAAAATTTTTAAAAAAAGTGGGAAAAAACGGGAAATTCAAAATTATGGATTTTTAATTTCCCTCAATTTTTTCCCCTATTTCCAAAAATTTTTTAAAAAATAAAAAAGATATACATTTTTGAAATTTCCCCCTTTTCAATGTTCTTTTTTATTTTGTGCCAAACCCAAAATATACTACTGCGTAAAAAATTTGTCCAGATTTAATTTTTGATTGATTAATCAAAGCAAAGGAACATTTTTTCCCATAATTTAAAAATTTCCCTTTTGTTCTTTTAAAAGAAGAAAGAAAAATATCCCAAAAACCAAAAATTTGGGTAGATGCACCCCCCCCATACAAAAAATAAAAAGGGCGTATTTAAAAAGTATTTCCTTATTTTTTAAACCATTGGCCGCCCCCGGGGGCAAAAAAAAGGGGGTGCTGGAAAAACGATTTAAAGTCTTTAATGGTTGGGAAATTTTTCAAATTATTTGTTGAAATAAAAGCCAATTTAAACCTTTGGAAGATAAATGGACCAAAACAATGGTAAATTGTGGGGCCCCAACAGGGAAGGGGAAATTTTTTAAAATCCCTTTAATAGTTTAAAAAATAAAACCTTTTTTTACCGAGGAAAACTGGGGTTTTCCCCCCGCAGTTTAAAAAAATTAAAATCAGGGGGATACTTTTGGGTTTGGGGGGATTTTCGTCCCCAATTGGTTGGTAGATTTTAAAAAAAGGGGCATGCCCCTTTTCCCGGGGTTTAAACCCTCGATCGACATGCCGGTTTTCCCAAACCCAAATTTAAAAAACAAAAGCTTGATTTCCCTTTCGTTTCGCCCGAAAAAAGGGAAAGACCCAGCCCAAAAATTTATACAAATGAAAATATTATTAAAAAAAAAAAAGAAAAAAAAAGAAAAGGGCAAAAAAATTTTGAATTCCCTTGGGTTTTTTAAAACGAAAATTAATTAAGTTAAAATTTTTTATTTTTTCCCTTTTTTTTGCAAAAAAACCAACTGCATTTTTTTTCCATGAAAATTTAAAAACCCTAAAACCGGTTTTTCACTTGCCCATTCCAAGATTTTTAACAAAATTTGGGATAAAGTTTGCGCCCGCCCCAAATGGCGAAAAAAAAAAAAAAATTTTTTTTTTCCCACAAAAATTGGAATTTGTTTTTGGCCAAGGAAGGGCCCAAAAATTAAAAGTTGGTCATTTTTTTTTTAAAACTTTTTGGCCAAAAAAAAAAAACTTTTTTTTTAAACCTTTTTTCTAACAAGGGTCAAAAGAAATAAATGAAGGTTTTATTGGGAGAAATTGTTTTTTTTTTAAATGGGAAGAAGAAAAAAAGGGGGGGATAAAGGGGGCCCAAAAAATTCTTTTTTTGCCCAAAAGAATTTTTGAAAAAGTTTTGTTTGGGGAACCACTTTGGTTTTTTTTTTCGAACGGGGCCCTTATTTTCGCCAAATTTTTTTTTCAAGCCAAATTAACAAAACCAATTTTCCCCCCCCTTCCCTTTAAAATTAACATCGACACAATAAGTGGCGGGTCATACTGGCTCCTTTTTGTAAATACAAATTTTTGCTTTTTTACGAAAAATCCAAAAAAAAGCTTTTCAAAATTTCAAATTTCTTTAAAAAAATTCAGTTTCAAACCCAGAATACAATTTTAGACGTTAAAACGGGAAAAAACTTTTTAAAACATAAACAATCTTTATTGGCATAGGAAAGTCTGATTTGCAAAGGGTTTTTTAAACCTTTTATAACCTTCTTAAAAAAAAAAAGATTTTTGTTTGGGTTTTTTTCAAAAATCTTGGGATTTTTTGGCATTTCGCTTTAAAATTTGACAAATATGTACATGCCCTCCCGTATGACAAGCCCTTGGGTTAAAAAAAAGCAAGTATGTACAAAGGGAAAAAAAAAATCTTTTTAAAGCAGGCCACATTTCCCTTTTTTTACCATAAAAAAAGGGAAAGAACTGATTATTTTGAATCAAAAACTGGAAAAATGGAAAAACTAATTTGGTATTATGAGAAAAATCCTTCAGAAGCCAAACAAATTGCCCATTTTTTCCCAAAAGCCAGTAGTTTGGGGGTATGCCCGACTGGAAAAACGTTTCCCCCTTTGGGGGCGCTAATCCCGGCTGAAAACCCCTTTAAATACTATTCAAATAAAAAAAAAAATAACTTTTTTTTTGTTTCTTTTTAAACCCCTTGTAATTTCAAATTTCCTCAACAAAAATCATCAAATGCTTAGATTTACTTGACAAAGTATTTATGAAGTAACAAACTGGCATATTATCGCATCGAAAACATATTTTCTTGTTTTTTTTAATTTATCCGACAATAAAAATACCGCCGCAAAAATTAAGAAAAAAAATCTGAAATCGTTATATATTAAATATCATTGCAGATATCATTATAGTACCAACTATCAGGCCAGTGACCGCATGACAAACTGCCGTGAAAGAACACCTGATCTATCAGTGAATAGTTGTAAATCATTGCTATCAATCCAAACATTTTCGGGAATTATCGAAATTTCATTATACTGATGTAGAAATGACTGTCAAATACGCAAATCAGCTTTTACTCCACAAGATATTCGAAGATGGTAGTGTTTTTCCAGGACTACCCCAACGATGACGTCAATTAGTCTCCTTAAAAAAATTGACGACCTACCGGAATCGCTTCACAAGCAAATGTCAGGCTACTGATCAGAGACTGAATATGACGTAAAGTCGTTTTTTTTTCGGTAAAAACTGTCCAATCTTTTGTCGTAAATCTTCCAACTTTTAAACAGGAATCTCAATAGCCATTTCCTCAGAATCTAAGACAAGGCCAAGAAATATTAATTTTGTGGTAGGGTATACTGTCTTGTTTATTGCTAAGGGGACATCTAATTCAGCGCACATGTCTGAAAAGAGCTAGTGACACTATGATTCATTTCTTAAAAGTATCGCATGCTTTGGAACTTTTCCTTTGTTCTTACTAACCGATTATACTCAGTACACTTTCAATGAGCTTTGGAAAACTGTATTGATATATCGCAGTACAGTTCTTTTTATTGATTCATATAGGAAAAAAACTCGACTGCTATAGCAGGGATGAGTTGTTGTTTGTTTTTTTCACAGAGGCTCCAAAAACAGAGGCTCCAATGGGGCATTGGTAACGAACATTCGGAATAATCCAATGAAATACAATTTATTCGCTAAAATCAAAAGGTACATCCGCTGAATGAATTATTTCCACTTGAAAAGTCCTTAAATCTTGAATCAATATTTCAATATTACTTTCTCCACAAGGTATCAGTTTACAATCCGTCTCTAACATTTGACGCCTTTAAATTTTCAGTGGTTGCATAATTATCTTGCTGTGTTGTTTTTTTTTGTTTTTTTTTGGGGGGGGGGTTTGGTGTTTTTTTTTTTTTTTTTTTTTTTTTTTTTTTTTTTTTTTTTTTGGTTGTTTTTTCTTTTTCTTGTTTTTATTATTTATTTTTTTTTGGCGCCAGCGAAAACACCTTCCCCAAACAAACTGCCTTATAAAAAGCATGTAAGTAAGCTTACGACAGCATTTGATGGTATTGGTATTATTTTTCTTGGGTTTCTTTTTTTTCCGATTTTTATAAACAAAACAATTTTTGCGGGAATTCGTTTTTAAAAAGCTCTTATTACGAGGGGGTATAACACTCGGCTTTGGGCGACATCCGGGATGTTTCTGCAAACAAATTCGTCTTCGGCCTAACGGGCCTAACATGTTTTTGCAGGGAACATCCCCTTATGTCGCCCCAGCCAGTTTAATCCTCCAACTAATCGTTTCATGTACTATAACGTTACATAAAACACAATCTATTTCTTTAAAAGAAAAATAAATGCATTTGTTTTTCATAAAACTAAAATGAGTTTATTTTTCAAATATCTGGTTTTTTTAAATTTTGTCCAAAAAAGCGAGAATAATATTTAATTTTTTTTGGTTATGCAAACTATACTCATTTATATAACATTTCATGGGGAAAATTGAATTCATATGCAAGTTGACAGTTTTTTTTAAAGATATTTCTTGTTTACTTTAGCTTTTTTATAATAAAGGGAAATCTTTATACCGTGTATATTTTGGAAAAAATTTAAACGTTCAGAAAAATGGAAAAAAAGTAACATTTCAAATAAAAATGAAAAATTAAACATTCAATAAAATGAGAAAAAAAAAACTTCAAAATGAACGAGAAACATAACATTATTAAATGAGAAAAAGTTAAATTTTTTAAACTTTTGAAAAAGTAAAATTCATATAAACTGAGAAAAAAGTTATTTAAATACTTAGAAACATAAAATTTAAATTTCCCGAGAAATAATTGCATTTTAAAAAGTTAAAAAAAATTTGAAATGATAAATATATTAGGTTTCAAAGGGTTTATGCTGGGGGATGTTTTTACCGGGGAAAAATAGTGTTCGTTGATTTATGGGGAAAAATTAGTGGGGTTGTGTAGGGGGGGTAAGTTTGTGTAAAAAAGGCAAAAAGTGATACAAACTGAAAATTTGGAAAAATCTTTAGACATGTGATTTAAAGTGAAAGGGGCC
This sequence comes from Ruditapes philippinarum, assembly GCF_026571515.1. NCBI lineage: Eukaryota > Metazoa > Mollusca > Bivalvia > Venerida > Veneridae > Ruditapes > Ruditapes philippinarum. The sequence continues at coordinate 36,229 of NW_026866849.1, forward strand.
CCAAAAAATTCTTGCTTTTATTTAAGATGGGGGCCCCTTTTCAAGATGGCCCGCCATCATACAATTGGTACATAATAAGCTCATCATTCAATGTTTTTTACAGACCTGAAAACTGTACACCAAAGCATTGCATTATAGTCCCCTTTTCAAAATTTAATCTTTAAGCATTTCTCTCTGCATTTTTTTCAGAATCCAAAGATGGCGCTCCACATCATGGCTTGCCGAAATTTTAATGCATAAATGAATATTCTCTTTGCAGTATTAATTTTTGCACACGGTGACTGCGTATTATCCACTATAAAATTGTGTGACTCTCTCTCAAAATCAAATTTTACGGTTCAACCACATTGTTAGTTCATGTTTTTAGTTTTATTTTACAAAAAATCTTTAAAAAAATCAAAGAAAAAGTGCCATTTTTCATTTTCTCTAACAATGTTTTCTCTAGGTCTATGCTACAAAATATTTCAAAAGTTACATAGTTCTTAAAGTGTATTATATTCAATCAACACTATGTTTTATTGGTATAATTTGCTAACAACAAACACAAAATGTGAGGTTTGATATACTTGATAAAAGTGCCGAGTGGGGTAAAATCTTACTCAGACAATTTTGTAGTACAAAAAATAACGTCTTCTTTTAAAGAATTCTTCATGCAAAATTTCACTGTAAAAGTATTTTATTGTATTAATGGTATTGTTTTGTTTTCCTTCAGCGTCTAGAGGGTGTACTAAAATATCATTTTATTTAAACAATATGCCAGATACCAATTTCATATGTTATAATTCACGTCATTAATAAGTGTTTGCATGATATAAGTTGTTTCGAATATTCTTTTATACAATTTATTAATTGTTACAGACAAGAATATTCATTCAACGATATCCATATGTTAGTATAAAAATCATGCCTGGCACCTTAGTAAATGTTGATTATTTGATATAATTATTATCCTGCCCACAACTTTTAGTCTTGCTAAAACAGCTTGTAAACAGAATGTATTCAAAGTTCATGTTTACTTGCACATCATTGTGGAACCAGTATAATTGAATTAGTACGTCCATTTCTAATAAACTTATGTAGAAAATGATATTTTCATAAAGAAACAAATCGACTGATACATCCATTTACGTGATCTAATGACTAGTGTGTGCTAAAATAGTATCAATAAAAACCGCCTTGACCACATAAACAAACATAGCTTATACTGAATCTAATATAAAACTAAATGCTATTCCTACTTTTATTTTTCCCATTAAAACAGATGAGCGATTGTGACCCTAGAATCACGCGCCTAAGACCACTGCTGGAAAACGGTATATAATTCTGTTATACTAAAGAATGCTAAAATCATGTAAGGAGTATCTTATTTTGCACCAGGTCATGTTTTATAAAACTATTGAAATAGAATCACTGTTCCAATAACTAGTGCTCTCAGAACTACAAAAAGACTTCAGTGAGTAAACTTATATTCCAATACAAAGTCCTATGTAAATCTAAGTGATTTCTTGACCCTTATGCAATAGGTTATAATTCTTGATATAGCATCACAATCGTTATGATATATTTTCCTCTTCTCTTGTGCACATAGCTTTCGGGAAAGAATTTTATATTGAGTCAAGTCAAACTTAAGTGACAGAGAGAAGCCATTTTGGACTACAGGAACATGATATTAAAGCGCGCCGACACGAGGAACACACGTTTTTAACAGACTTGTGAACGGGAATCGCATGAAGCTTGTTTGTGTTGTTAAAAAAAATCAACAAAACACAAAACAAACTGTAACTAGAGCTCTAGATAGTCAAAAAATCATTACCTTGCCCAAGCTAAAGCAACTCACCTCTTAATGAAGAGTGTGACAAAAACAATTTCTGGATCATCACTAAGCTGTACATGCCAATAGAAAAAATTCTTCTCAAACAATCCATCCAAATGCATGCACGTAGATGCACACTACGTACTCCAAGCTGGCACTGTAGCACCACCTTGGGTCTTCTATTAACACATATTAATGAATAAAGCTCATATTAGCCAAACTGGGTTCACTTGTATAGGAAAACACATTAAAAACATCTAGTGCTTAAACTACATTGACTTGAAATAAGATATTTGGGATGTTAGACTGATATAACATGCATAAATTTGTATGATGCTACTGCAAGTCTAAAATGTTTTGCAATGGGTATTCACATTAATTTACGGAATACTACTGCTAATTAAATCTGTTTTCTCATTAACCTACATTATCGACGCATATTATACTTATTTTAATCTTGTAATCATCATTTAAATTATGTTATAATATTATGAGTATATCCATGTGACACACATGGTCCAAATTTACCGAAACACAAAAAGGTCACTAAGTTTATATTGGACTCGCATATAGATATGGTTATTAAAGTACTCATCAGTAATAAATAAAAATTGAAAGCAGATATCTGCAGCATGTTTCTTTAAAAGCAACGGATTCAATTATGACACACATCATGTGTGTATGACATAATTGACCTAACCTGAGCACTCCCAAAAATGATCTTGTTACCTATTTTTTGCAACAAATGATCTTAGGTGAGTGATTCAGGGTCATCATTACCCCTCTTATTGAAAGAAAAAATAAAGATATGATTACTTTAGGAGAATACTAGTACATTAGTTTGTATCTTAATATTTTCAAAAACTCTGCATTGCAGGCCAGCCATATCATTGATATATATTGTTTTCACATCACATACATTTTGTTGGCTTTTTAAGCCATCTTTTATATTATATAATATAAAATTGTGGTGGAGTCAAAATATGCGTTTATGGACTACCTTTATACCTTACATTCAAATACATGTTTGCTATATTTAAGCACGTTTAGTTGCATTTATTGTCTTCTCTATTATGTCTTTACAATTACACAATTAATACTCATGCATATCAAATATATTGAAACAAGAATTATCATGCAACCAATGTTAATAACTGCAAGGTATACACATGTTGTAATGTGCATTTCTTTGCTCACCCACCAAATGGCCCGAACGGAAGACAAAATACTTTTCATCCAATAAAAAGTACTTTTTAAGTTGGAACATTTGAATAAGAATTTATAGAAAAGTAAAAGACAAAGAAATAGAATGAACTCAGCTATGTAGATTTTCTGTTGTTTTTTCTTTTACAATGTATCATATAAATTTACCCCACACCCACTGTTCACAAAATATAAAACCTACAGATTTAATGCTTTCTTACATTTTTTACAATAAACGAGCATGATTATCAATATAACTGTCAAACTCTACAGTTTAAACATAAAGTAACTTTTTTAACTTTGTAAATTACTTTAGAAATTCAAATTTGAAAAAAATGAAAAAATTGGATTTTTTTCTTGATCTTTTTTAAACGATATTTTTTAGACAAAACTTAAAATGTTTACTTTTTATTGAGATTAACAATATAATTGATTATCCTCTGATATGTTAAACACCTTTTTTATCATAATAAACATAATTTGTGCACCAAAATTATACTATAAAAATATGGGTCTCCAGTGTATAACAGTTTTTCACAAAAATCGACGGCCATATTGGACGCCATCTTGGATTTGGAAGAAGTATGAAGAGAAATTTTGTGAGATTTAAATTTTTTGAAAAGGAGAAACTATATGCATGATTTTGTGTTAGTTAAAGGTCTGTACAAAAAATTGGAATGAATGAGCTAGAATGTATGTCAAATTTATATGGCGGCCATCTTGAAAATGGCGGCCATCTTGAATGAGCAGAGATATTTTTGGGCCCACTTCACTTTTGAAATCTACATGGTCTAAAGATGATTTCCTGAAAGTTTCATGCTTGTATCACAATTTGCACTATTTTCTCAATTTCCCGCCCCACTAGTGTTCGTTTCCTAGGCGGAAGTCAGGTGCACCCATAATTAAGTTGATGAATGCATATCTTTAAATATTCATTTGTACCCTTACCCCTGTTTTCAAATGATTTATGTGGGGAGAAGATGAGCCCGAAAATTCAAGAAAATGAAATGTCACTTCCGGTCTTTCGTCGTACGCCGGTTTATAACTGGGTAACTGTTTCACTAGCGATAAACTAGACTGTTCACTATTGCAAAACTGAATATCTGTTAAACTGGCGATAAACTCAACTGTTCGCTGGTGCAAGACTGAATAACTGTAAACTGGCGATAAACTCAACTGTTCGCTATTGCAAAACTGAATATCTGTAAACTAGCGATAAACTCAACTGTTCGCTGGTGCAAGACTGAATAACTGTAAACTGGCAATAAACTCAACTGTTCGCTGGTGCAAGACTGAATAACCGTAAACTGGCGATAATCTCAACTGTTCGCTGGTGCAAGACCCAATAACTGTAAAACTGGCGGTAAATTCAACTGTACGCTAGTGCAAGACTGAATGACTGTAAAACTGGCGGTAAACTCAACCGTTCGCTAGTGCAAGACCCAATAACTGTAAAACTGGCCGGTAAATTCAACTGTACGCTAGTGCAAGACTGAATGACTGTAAAACTGGCGGTAAACTCAACTGTTCGCTAGTGCAAGACGCCAATAACTGTAAAACTGGCGGTAAATTCAACTGTACGCTAGTGCAAGACTGAATGACTGTAAAACTGGCGGTAAACTCAACTGTTCGCTAGTGCAAGACCCAATAACTGTAAAACTGGCGGTAAATTCAACTGTACGCTAGTGCAAGACTGAATGACTGTAAAACTGGCGGTAAACTCAACTGTTCGCTAGTGCAAGACCCAATAACTGTAAAACTGGCGGTAAATTCAACTGTACGCTGGTGCAAGACTGAATGACTGTAAAACTGGCGGTAAACTCAACTGTTCGCTAGTGCAAGACCCAATAACTGTAAAACTGGCGGTAAATTCAACTGTACGCTAGTGCAAGACTGAATGACTGTAAAACTGGCGGTAAACTCAACTGTTCGCTAGTGCAAGACCCAATAAACTGTAAAACTGGCGGTAAATTCAACTGTACGCTGGTGCAAGACTGAATGACTGTAAAACTGGCGGTAAACTCAACTGTACGCTAGTGCAAGACCCAATAACTGTAAAACTGGCGGTAAATTCAACTGTACGCTAGTGCAAGACTGAATGACTGTAAAGCTTGCAATAAATTGAACTTTATTGAATTACTATCAAACTGGCGATAAACTGAACTGTACTCTGGTTTATGCCTAAAAAACTGTTAAACTGTGGGGAAATATGTAAGCTGGTGCATGACTGAAACAATGTTAAGCTCAGACATATTTTTTTATTTCTTTAGAAAGAGCAAATATCTGGCTTTTATAATATTTAAATGACAGTATTAGAGCATGTTAAATGCTTCTTAAATGAAGAAGGTATAAGAAATTGTTTGCCTTAAAAGCAAAATATAAAACAAAGTAGAATTTTGACTTCCATACAATATATTGCTTCACCATAACGGTACAGTACTTTTGTCCAAGAGCAACAGAAGAAAAAGATAGTCCAGGTAATTGTTAAATGAATAGCTATTTAGAAACCATAAAAGTACACCAAAATTAAAATGCTTTAGAAGCACTTAGGGGGATAACAAGGTATATGTAAAGATCAGCTAATATTGTACAGCAATTACTTTTTTTCTATACTAGTTATCTCCCTTGGTTTTTAGGTTTCGGTGTTGACATTATTATGTAGTTTAGATATACTTAAATATACTTATATATTGTTGAACTTTGTTCGATGATTAACAATACTGTACATATAAATTTGGGTTACCAAGTTCAACAAATATTATCAGTTGACAAAATGATAGCATATAATTATGTTATATATACTGTACATAAACACGATATATGAAAGTGATATAAAACTGTATACAGGTTATCTATATTGCAAGGTCAATGTTCTTCAGAGTTAAAACATGTTGTTGCATCCAAATATGTCGTCTGCTACGTGCGGGAAAAAACTTGAACTAAACGTAAACAATTGACATGTCAAGTTTAAAAATTCATGCACATTAAAACCTAATAAGATATAATGGTTCATACATTTAAGCGAATTTAATATTACATAATATACATGTATAATATTGTTTAATTTCTCTTTCTTAATTAGTGTTACGTCCTATGCGTGTATCTTTTTAAATATTTATTTCATTAGTAAACTTCTTCAAACCAACAAATGATTCATGGTAAGATCTACTGCAGGCGTGAAGATCTACTTTCAGACATATTTTTTCCCTACCCCTTCTCTCATTTTCGTCCTTGAATTTTTTTTATTTTCTTATTCTCAGAGCCTTTCTAACACTGTCTAAACTACCAAGAATTATGTCAGAGTATCTTCTAAATTATCTTCTTTATTGCAGAATATGAAACAGTTTAACAATTTCATTTTTCATGTAATTTTCTCAATCAATGGCATGTTCATCTGTGTGCACGGTGAAGGAATGATTCCGGATTATCTGTGTGCACAGTGTGGGGTTAGATACCGAATTATCTGACCGTATTGCGGGGTATCGCTGTTGTACTCAATATTATCGTACCCACTGAAGGTCAGGTCTTCTGGAGTAACCCATTTCCGTATGCTCTCATTTGACCGTGGTTTCTCTAATCTATATCATTAAAAGAAAATATTTAATTTACACAATCAAAACAAATGAAATATAAAAAATAACATACAATACAATGTGCATTCGAATCTAGCTGCCACCCTAAATTTAGAAAAGGAAAATAAAAGTGTCGTACTGTTTATTCGGAGACACTGCACTGAATATTGTGTGTATCAAATATGTCGTGATGATTTTCTTTCCTCAAACACAAGGTTCACATAAAATGCTGATTACATGGATATTAAATGTAGCATGTAATTCTTTGCTAAATGATTTGAGAGTTTCAGAAAAAATATTTCCTTTTAAGCATAGGAAAATTATTAAATATTTACCTTATTATTTATTAAGTCAATGATAAAATCTCTCAATATAACCGTACTTTAAGCACTTTTATTTAAGATGAGTGTAGTGAAAGTTTGTAGCTTAAATTGAATCACTTTAAAGTTAACTTCCTGTGCATAGGACACGAGGAAACATTGTCGTGGACCTAGTAGTTATTGATTTCCTTATAATAAAGTCTTACTAAATTTTACCTCCTTTTATTGATGTAAATCACCGCTGGCAGTACGGCGAGGATCAAACCCGCTGTTACAATCGCCAGTATTGCGTACCAATGTGACGTCGCCCAAGGTACCTGTATCATTAAAACATTTAACAGTATAAATACTATTTTTTTCAATTAATATATAAATTCTGATATTTACTGTAAACGAATGACAGTTAGCCCCGAAATACTGGTTCAAAGTGTAATTGAGTGCATGAAGGGCAGTTAAAGCTGCATGCCTCCAGAAAAGTAAAAATAATTTAAGAAAATCAAACTTGAAAAAATGTAGTCTGATTTGAAGAAAAGTTAAATGATTCAAGATTCAGTGTAATAATTTAATAACTGATTAATAACTGATTTTGCAGTAGGCCCCTAATTATCATCATATTTCTACTGCGTGATTAACTTAGTATGGGCTATTTTTGTATATTTTGGTCTCTTTTTGTAATTAATGGGTATTGTAAGTGCCGTTTGCATTGTGTGAATTACTTTCTTTTTATCACTTGACAGTAAATTACTTTTTCAAATTTTTAATGAATATGGAGGCATGCTGCTTTAAACCATAATATCTTGTAATGGTTTTCGAGCTATTGAAGATATAACAAACCAAAGTGTCATTTTCAGAAAAATATATGAAATAGATATTTTATTTCCTACATATTTTTAGTAAATTTACATAAACCTCAATGATTACACGCTATAATTTTTATCAATGCGACTTGCTTTTAAAAAAAAATATACATGTTTAAACGTATCTCCCCATACGTAATATATCTTTCTCAGAAACAAAACTCATTTATATCATGGGTTAAAAATCAGTACGACTTCTTCCTACTTGTCTTTGGTATTATGTTCCCTATATAAATTAAACATAAGAACGAGTTTACTTTCAGTTTATTTGGGGTTTTTTATTACTTAATTGATTTGCAGCCGCTTTTCTGAAAAATAGACAATTGACATTCGTTTTAAATTACTAGAGTTGTTTTTAGTATCGCTGTTAGGCAAATGTCTTATGTGTTTTTTTTAAACAAATGAACTTATAAAATTGAAACATGAACAATACAGTTGTATATTAATTTGCGAAATTATTTATAAGTGTTTTTAGTATGACTGTTTCATCCCGACATTTATTATGATAACTCTTACGGTTTATATCGTTTGTTTTTGTTTAAGGGATGTTTTGTTTTAAAATATAAGTACACAAATGCACTGATTTATTATCTAATTAAGAACAGGAAGGGTCATCTAATTAGAACATCTAAGGCAAATTCTCACCTTATTGATTTAAAACCTTATATATCTTTAAAATCAATATAACGAAACGAAAACAAACACAAGACCAAATACACTAGCACAATGTCCTCAAATAGAGAAAGAAACAGACGGAAAAAAAAAAAAGAAAAATAAATAAAGAAAGAAAGAAAGAAAGAAAGAAAACAGCAAAATTAAAATTGTCGAGGCCCGGTTTGATCGAATTGAGCCTGCTCGATGCCCCCTAGCACCGGCTTCAGCAGAATTTAACATTAAAACATAAAAATGGCGAAACATCAGCAGATTGTTTTCTTCTTAAAGGCATATTTTGAACCCTCTATTAACATTTCGTATATAAGATATTATCTTAAAGCTGTAATATACATTTCGTAGTTGTACTGGTTATCTACCTGTTTTCAAGTTGTTTATCTGTAACCATAATGTCACACACGTATACTTATACCGTATATAAATATCACATGATATAGATTATATTTCAACACTTTCAAACTAGGACTTAAATACATCATAAGCTATTTATAGATAAATTTAAGCTGACATTACAAAGGTAAGATTATATATAATATATACTACACCTACATTGTTGATGTCATATCATGTGATATAAAACTAGGCAAATATGGTTTTGGTTATCGGTCCCTTTGAAATAGTATATTAAATATTGTTTATGCAATCTTGTATGGACAAATCCACAGACACTTGGGGTGTGGAGCTTAAAACGCTTTTAAATCCAAATAAAATGTATATTTGTCAATCCCAGCACATGTACTGATCATATACTGTATATAAAAAAAAACTTAATATAAGAATCATATTTCAACGTCTATAATAATACACGTTGAAATATGAAATTTTTTCAAAAGGGCTTATATTAAGTTTTTTTGATATATATGATCAGTACATGTGCTGGGATTGACAAATATACATGTTATTTGTATTTTGAAGGCGTTTTAAGCTCCACACCCCAAGTGTCTGTGGACAAATCTAATTGCCTTAATGCCTTTATTATACTTTTATGACCATATGTTTGTTCAAGAAATGAATTGTTAAATGTAATTTTAACAATGGTAACGCAGTTTGAAATATAAATATTATACAATTGAATCTCAGTTACTCAAAAGTCACTTTACTCGATATTCTGGGTTACTGGAAGAATTCTTAAAGCCCTGTCAAACATCTCTCTTCATCAATATATTTCAATTCCGTTTGTGTCAAATTTTAATTTACTGAAACTCCGGATATGTCGAAAGAAATTTAGAGTCCCGATCGATATTTTAATAATATCCATTTAAAATAAGTATTCTATGTTTTAGCAAACAGGTTTATTTAATTTATGATTTAAGATACAATTTCAAACTCCTGTTAATATATATTAATATACATAATAAATGAACAACCATCAAGACAATGTCTCTTTGATATATAGACTGGTTCGTAGTTTCCGTTTTGTTATTTAAGGTAAATGTAATGAAAACCTGCGACAAATAATCTGCAGTTTACAAAAGGAGATCATATTATTGTTTTGCTGCAGTACTGAGTTGAATTTATGTTGATAAAAAATTTACTTATATAATTCATTTTTTAAAATACTTGTACTAACTTACTTTAACAAGTGCGCTGACGTATGTGTCACATAGTCTTCCTCGATAACGATCTTCACATATACATTCAAACGATCCGTACGTGTTATTACATGTTCCGTTGACACATGGATCTTGCAAACATTCGTCAATGTCATCTTGACACAGCTTACCTACAAACCCGTCGCCACAAGAACAGCTAAATGACCCTAGTGAATTTTCACATGTAGCATTATTACTACATGGATAACCCTCGCATTCGTTAACATCTTCTTTACAATGGAACCCGTAGAAACCACTTTGACATAAACATAAATATGAACCGAAATTGTTTTGGCATGTGCCATAGTCGCCACACGGTGATGCCAAGCACTCATCGGTGTCGTTGTGACAGAAGAAACCTTCGAAACCGGCTGTACAGGAACACTCATATGACCCTTTTAGATTATTGCACGTGCTGTTATGTTTACATGGTGACGAAAGACATTCGTTTATGTCGTCATCGCAAAATGTTCCAGAAAATGTATCCTCACATTTACAGTAAAACGATCCGAATGTATTAAAACATGTTCCATTATTGAAGCATTCAATCAGTTCGCATTCATCGACGTCGGATGAGCAATTCTTACCATAGTAACCTTCAACGCACTTGCAGGTGTAGGTTCCAGGTAAATTATAACATGTTCCGTTGTTTGCACAAGGACTGTCCGCACATTCATCATGCTCCGAGTTACAGAGTCTACCATAAAATCCATCTGCGCATTTACAAGTAAAGGACCCATATGTGTTCTCGCATGTTCCAAAATCACCACATGGGTATTTATCACATTCATTTACATCAGTTGTACAAAGAGCATCCTTAAAGCCTTCTGTACACTGACAAATGTACGACCCAAGCGAATTGATACATGTACCATCGTTAGCGCATGGATTGTTGTCACATTCATTCATATCTAAGTCGCAGTTCATCCCTTGCCATCCCTTCCCACACTCGCATTCATATGACCCCATCGTATTACTGCAGATTGCACCATGACTACATGGATTCCTTAAACATTCGTCAACATCCTCGTGACAAATAAATCCGGAATAACCTTGCTTGCATTTACAAGTAAATGAACCGTAAGTATTTGTGCATGATCCGTTGTTTTCACAGGGCTTCAAAATACATTCATTGCGATCAATTTCACAGAGTTTCCCCATCCAACCTTCCCCACATTGGCAAAAGTAAGACCCGACGGTATTATGGCACGTGGCGCCATTACTGCACGGGTTCTCGAGACATTCATTTATATCGTTATTGCAAAGAGAACCTGAAAAGTCACGATGACATATACATCTAAAGGAACCGTATGTATTTATACATGTTCCATTATTTTCACAAGGATTTAAATCGCATTCATTAACATCTATTTCACAGTGTTTTCCGTTCCAACCATTTCGGCATTCACAAAAGTAAGATCCAAATGTGTTGCTACAAGTAGCACCATTGTTGCACGGCGTTTCCAAGCATTCGTCGACGTCCTCAATACAGGTAAACCCTGTGAAACCGTTCATACACTTACATGTAAATGAACCGTATGTGTTTGTACATATACCGTTGTTGTCACACGGGTTTTCCGTGCATTCATTGTCATCGATTTCACAATGCCTACCATACCAGCCTTCCGCGCACTCACAACTATATGATCCTACTGTATTATGACATGTCGCTCCATTGCTACATGGATGTTCTTTAGCACATTCATCTATGTCGTCTTTACACGTGCGACCTGTATAATCACGTGCGCATTTACAATCAAATGAACCATACGTATTTATACAGGTTCCGTTATTTTCACAAATGCCATACTCGCACTCATTTACATCATCTAAACAAACACTTCCCTGAAAACCTTCAGAGCAGAAACAAACAAACGAGCCATGTGAGTTTAAACATGTTGCGCCGTTTTTGCACATGCCAATAGCACATTCATCTACGTCTTGTTCACAGAGGGCACCAGACCATCCCATTTTACATTCACATTCAAATGAACCTACCATATTTCTACATTTCGACCCATGGAAGCAAGGTCTTTTACTGCACTCGTCTGTATCAATTTCACAATGCTTCCCTATCCAGCCGTCTACACACTTGCAAGTATAGGAACCTTTGGTGTTATGACATGTTGCTCCGTTGCTGCACGGGTTTTCAGCACATTCGTTTACATCATCGTCACATGTAATACCTTTATATCCATTTAAACATTTACAATCAAAAGAACCATATGTGTTTGTACATGTACCACCATTTTCACAAATTCCATAATTACATTCGTTCACATCTTCAGAACATACTGGGCCATTAAATCCTTCAGTACAATGGCAATTAAAAGATCCTTGGGTATTAACACAACTAGCATTATTTAAACACATATTTTTATTACATTCATTGACATCATCTGCACAAAATACGCCTTTCCAGCCAGGTACACAAACACATTCAACGCTACCGACGAGATTTTTACAAACTCCACCATTCTCGCATGGATTGTCGTTGCATTCATCAGTGTCGAATTCACAGTTTATTCCCTGCCAACCATCAGCACATGTGCACGTGTATGATCCGTGTGTATTTGTACAGATTGCGTGGTTACTGCACGGATTTTTCTGGCACTCATCTTTATCATCATGACATGTTAACCCTTTAAATCCGTTTTCACATTTGCAATCGAATGCGCCGTATGTATTTGTGCAAGTACCATTGTTTTCACATATTCCGTATTTACATTCGTTTACATCGTCTGCACATGTTTTCCCCTGAAAGCCTTCAGAGCACAAACAACTGAAAGATCCTTGTGAATTATTACAGGATGCGTTATTCTTACATCCGCCTAAAAGGCATTCATTGATATCGTCAGTACAAATCGTCCCATTCCAACCTTGTTTACATTCGCACTCGAACGATCCTACCAGATTTCTACACACACCTTTGTTTTGGCATGGATTATCTTTACATTCATCTGTATCAATTTCACAATGCTTCCCATGCCACCCAGTAACACATTCACACTTGTACGACCCATCAGTGTTATAACAAGTTCCTCCATTACTACAGGGATTGGCAAGACATTCGTCAATATCATTGTTACATGTAAGACCTGAAAACTGTGGCAGACACTTACAGTCAAACGATCCATATGTATTTGTACACGTGCCGTTATTTTTGCATATATCATATTTACATTCGTCCACATCATCTGCACAGATTTTGCCTTCAAATCCTTCAAGACAAAAACAGCTAAATGATCCAATAGAATTCTTACATGGTGCATCATTCTTACAAGCGTCTGAATGACATTCATTTACATCATCATCACAGAGAGGGCCTGTCCAACCTGGCTGACATTCGCATTCAAACGAACCAACAAGATTTTTACAAATTCCATTATTTTTACATGGTTTATCCACACATTCGTCTGTGTCACTATCACAATGTTTATTGCCTTGCCATCCCTCTAAACATTCACAATAGAAAGACCCGAATGTATTGTGACATGTGGCGCCATTGTTACACGGGTTTGTCAAACATTCATCAACGTCTTCATTACATGTGAGTCCTACCAAACCAGCTTCACATTTACAGTCAAAGGAACCATACAAATTTGTACATGTTGCGTTATTTTTACAAACTCCAGAGTCGCACTCATTTACATCCTCTTCGCATTCATTTCCTTTGAATCCGTCTGGACAAAAGCATGTGAAAGAACCAATTGAATTTCTACATGGTGCGTTGTTTTTGCAAACGTCTTGATAACATTCGTTAACATCTTTTTGACAAACAAGTCCCTGCCAACCGGGATTGCATTCACATTCAAATGCCCCTACAAGATTTCTGCATTTGCCGTGTCTACCACAAGGCTTTTCCTTACATTCATCTATATCTATTTCACAATGTTTCCCATACCATCCTTCTTCACATTGGCAATAGTATGAACCTATGGTGTTATCACAGGTTGCTTGTTTACTGCACGGACTTTGCAAGCATTCGTCAATATCTTCATTACATGTAAATCCATCAAATCCGGGCTTACACTTACAATAAAACGATCCATGTGTGTTTGTACAATTTCCGTTATTCTTACAAACACTAAAATGACATTCATTAACATCCTCTGAACACGATCTTCCTTTAAAGCCGTCAGGACAATGACAACGGAATGATCCTTGTGAATTTATACACGTTCCTCCGTTTTTACACGAATCGGTGAGACATTCGTCAACATCACTTTTACACAACTCTCCTGTCCATCCAGGGTAGCATTGACATTCAAAAGTTCCTACCAAGTTTTTACAGTCACCATATTTACCACACGGTAGCTCTAAACATTCGTTGACGTCATTTTCGCAATGCTTTCCTTGCCATCCTAATGCACACGAGCATGTGTAGGATCCAAAGGTATTTGTGCAGGTAGCATCATTGATGCACGGGAATTCCAGGCACTCATCAATATCTTCATTGCAAGTTAGTCCTCTAAAACCAGGAACACATTTGCAATGAAACGACCCGTGAGTGTTTGTGCATTTACCGTTGTTTTCACAAATCTTGTATTCACATTCATTCACGTCAGTGGTGCACGTTTCACCTTTAAATCCCTCCATGCAGATACATTTGAACGACCCTATAGAATTTACGCATGTTGCTCCATTTTCACACTTACCCAATTCACATTCGTTTACATCATCTTGGCACAGATTCCCCGTCCATCCTTCTTTGCATTCACAAGCAAAAGAGCCTATAACATTTTTACATGTACCTTTGTTTTTACAAGGATTATTAATGCATTCATCACTATCAACTTCACAATGTTGCCCTTGCCAACCGGTAATACATTTACATTCATAGGAGCCTCTGGAATTCACACAAGAACCATCATTTATGCATGGGTTCTCTAAACATTCGTTTTTATCCTCTTCACAGTCGTGTCCAATAAATCCGCCTGTACAGACACATGAGTATGAGCCGTGTATATTGTTACATGTTGCGTTGTTCTTGCATGGACTGTTTTCGCATTCATCAATGTCAGAGTTACAAAGACTACCCTGAAAACCACTGTTACAATGACATGTAAACGATCCATGTGTGTTTTCACATGATCCAAAACTTCCACAAGGTTTCCGGTCACACTCGTTAAGATCTGTTGTACAGTGCTTATCCAGGAAACCTTCAGCACATTTACAAATATATGTTCCGAGATAGTTGATGCATTCTCCGCTGTTTTCACAAGGGTTTTTATCTGAGCATTCATTGATATCAATTTCGCAATGCTTTCCTTCCCAACCTCTATCACATTCGCAGTGGTAAGAACCGAAGGTGTTATGACATGTTGCTCCATTTACACATGGCGTCTTAAGGCATTCGTCTTCATCTTCGCTACAAGTCTGCCCTTTGAAACCATCATCACATTTGCAATCAAAAGATCCATATGTATTTGTACACGTCCCATTATTCACACAAATCCCGAAGTCGCATTCATTAGTGTCAGTCGAACATATATTTCCTTCAAATCCTTCTTTGCAAATACATCTAAATGATCCGCGTGAGTTGACACATGTTGCATCATTCTTGCAGGTGTCAAGGTCACACTCGTTGACGTCATAATTACATAAAGGACCTTTCCATCCAGGTTCACAAATGCACTCAAACCCTCCTAAAAGATTCTTACAGCGTGCTCGATTTTCACAAGGCGAAACAATGCATTCATTTATATCTTCTACGCATAGTTTACCAGTAAAATTGCTAGTGCAATCGCAGTGAAATGACCCTACAGTATTGACACAAGTACCATTATTGTGGCATTTTGTACTTTGACATTCATTTATATCTTTTGAACAATTCTGACCTTGAAATCCCTCTGCACATATACATTTGTATGAGCCTGGAGTGTTTTCACAGGTTGCACCATTTGAGCACGGATTTGTAAGGCACTCATCAAAGTCTGCGTTACAAAGTCTGTCAAAGAACCCATCAGAACATAGGCATTTAAAAGAGCCATGTGTGTTCTGGCAGGTACCAAATGCACCACATGGAGCAGCTTCGCATTCATTGACATCTGTGGTACAGTGCTTGTCTGTAAATCCCTCAGGGCATTTGCAAAGGTATGTTCCGAGATAGTTCACGCATTTCCCTCGGTTTTTGCAAGGATTCGTGGCGCATTCGTTAATATCTACTTCACAATGCTTTCCTTTCCATTCTTTCGTACATTTACAGTGATATGATCCTACGGTATTGTGACAAGTTCCACCATTACTACACGGATTTTTCAAACATTCATTTTCGTCATCAGTGCAAGTAAGGCCTTTGAATCCGACACATTCACATTTAAACTTTCCGACTAGGTTATGACAGACTGCGCCATTTTGACACGGGTTAGGGTCACATTCATTGATCTCAAACTCGCATTGATCCCCAACATAACCTAAAGCGCACGTGCATTTAAAGCCTCTTTCTATATTTTCACAGACTCCGTTGTGTTTGCAAGGCGTAGGTTTACAAAAATCATGGAATGTCTCGCAGTACTTGCCTGCAAAATGTTAGATAAAAAGTCGCTATTGGAGTTTATCATTTCATTTTGAATGAGTTTCAATAATTTTATTTAATTGAAAGAATGGCGACTATCTAAATGTGAACGTACAATGTATTTCATTTTAAACAAACAGAAGTGTATAAAATGTGCATGAATCTATATTAATATACAGTTTAATTATTCATGGTTATCGAGAATTGTAATAGTGTATTAAAAGAATACGTCTTTCCATGTTCGTTCCTTAATTGTAATAGATAAACGTAACGTAAACGGGATGTGACGTCTACAACGTAACGTATAAATAACGGTATACGTCATGTGCATAAGAACGCTTACGTTCACATCTTGACAATGGTAAATGAAAAAAGGGCATATCAGCGGGTATATAAGGGGAAAAAGGCTATTCCTTTAAAGTTTAGTGTGTGCACTGAAGACAACATTACGGTACCTATATCAGGGTCAATCCAGCATGGTAGTGATTCTAATCAATCGGAACGTCATCAGCTATGTATTCATAATAACTTAACCGAAGACTGACGGAAAGGGCCGAAAAGTTCCGACTGTGATTCTGGGTATATATAAAAATTGGATCAGACTAACCCTTGTATCTAGGAAGACATTTGCACGAATATGTGTCAATTTCATCCACGCACGTGGCACCGTTCTGACATCTGTGACCAACACAGTCGTTCTGACTCCTGTCACAATTTACACCAGACCAACCTGTAAAAATGCAAAGATACTAAAATGTTAATTGTTGGGAGCATGGGAGGATTATTATCAAATATTTCAATCATCCGCCAGACACTTATTCATTTTCGTTCATTCTGTCTAAATCTGGCCATTTCCACTAGTTATACATTTTGCCAATTTTCCGGCCAAAAAAAAAGTTCGTTTCCAACATCTATTTCTTCCTTGCAATGCTTAAAGAACGTCAGTACAGTTCGGGTTTTCGTTTTTAGTAAACTAAACTTTAGTATATCATTGAGCAACATTTAAAACATACACTAAGTATTGTAAACAATTTTGTAAGTAAAGTTCAAGATTTTAAAAAATTAACAAATTCGTTATCTTAAAACAGGTTGTTTTGTACATTTCAAATATCAATTGCGTCAATTAAAATTTTATAATATCCCACCAAAAAACATATTTTAACATCTTTTGATGTGATTAATTATGAGTGCATTCACAAAGAGGGGAAAACAAAAAACTTCGAAAGACCTGTTTAACATAGAGACCTGTCAAATATTTAAACAAGGGGCCATTGATCACTAGAAAATAACCATTACAAAAATAGAAATGAATCATATTAGATATATTGATAATAGTCTCTCGATTATTGTACAACGCAGCTCTATGTATGGTTTCCACTTCTGGTCCCTAGTTTCAGAATAATTTAATTACAAAATTGAATGTAATAACATAATAGAACAAATATTACATTTATGAAACTATCGACACTGGTAACAAAAATAAACTTTGGATATCTGACATCATAGAGGAATAAATCACTGTCCTTAAATCACACAAACCCTAAAAGTTTATTAATTACATGTACATGTATGTAAATATAAGTATGATAGAGTGACATATTGACATATAACTTTTCTATGGCATAATTTGTCAAAACTTAGGAAAAATTGTTTCTTGGCAAGTAATACATACATGTTCCAAAATAGTTTTACCTTTCATACAAATTTTGTCGCCGTTGGCCGGGTTACAGGAATAGTGACCGCTGGCGTTGTTGTGTGGCTCGCAGAATGTGACACACAGTGGACCATGATAAAACGTATCACAATATACACGGGTAGTCGCTTCTAATCTGTGAATAAAACGTTTAAATACATGCATCTATAAATGTTTACAGCAGACGAATTACATGTACGTGTACAGAAAAAGCAACATTAAACGATTTATGTTTACCGCAGACATGTACAACAGACAATTTATGTTTACAGCAGACGATTTATATTTACAGCAGACGAATTACGTTTACAGCAGACGATTTATATTTAAAACAGACGTAAAAGCAACAGTAAACGATTTATGTTTCCTGCAGACGATTTATTTTTACAGCAGACGAAATATGTGCACTACAGACGATTCATGTTTACAGCAGACAAATTATATTTAAAGCAGACGAATTACGTTTACAGCAGACGAATTATGTGTACAACACACGATTTATGTTTACAGCAGACGATTTATATTTACAGCAGACGATTTATGTTTACAACAGACGATTTATATTTACAGCAGACGATTTACGTTTACAGCAGACGATTTACGAGGCCTACAGGACACGAATTATGTTTTACTGCAGATTATTAATGTTTACAGCAGGCGTTAATAACAAAATGTCGTTTTGGTCTATTAATGTTCTTACGGGCAGTTAGGATACTGTATGTAGCTAGAAAGATGGTTTTCTGATACAATGATATTAACACATGTACATGGTACTTTTCCATGTATAAAATCAACCCCTCGCACCGCATAATTCAGTGACAAAAGATACACTGACGGTTTTGTGTACATATGTATTATATTATATGTGTAAAATTGTCTATTATATTGTATTATGTGTAAAATGCTACAAACTTATAACTTCAATCATAAGATCCGGGTATCACATGATAATTATTAACATGAAATATATCCGTGCCTTAATTTACATGTTTTAAGCCATAAACACAAATACTGAGGTCCGCCTTTACATTGAAATCATCAGATTCTATGATGATATTAAGAGATTTTTGTACGATATAAGCTTGTTACACTTACTTTGTCCTCATATTAATGAAGATAGGTTCTTCGGTAGACTCTTCCCTAGACCTGGCCGGGGTAGCGTCGAGATACGTGCGGAGCAATTCAATGAAATCATTTCTGCTACCCGGGTCTTGGTCTTCAACTCTCACCTTTAGTTTCAAAGATCCCTGAAATAACAGCAATTATTGTGTTTTGCCTACTGATAAAATAGCATGATCATGATTTTTTATATTATTTACAAATGTTATTAAATCTACTAGAAATATTATTGAAATATATCGAGATGCAATACTCGGTAATAAATGACCGGAAGACAGTTCAGTTATGGTTACATGTATAGTGGTAGTCTTGTTATCCAGCAAAATTCTATACTATGTTTAAAAGGTTAAATTCAGGCGCTTAAGAAATCAATGGATGAATATGGAATTGAGATAATCCAAGCCATCTATTATAATATTATACTCCGTGCGCGCATATATCTTAAAGTATTTAACTAGACAAAAACGTCAGCTTAACTTCGATTAAAAACATTTGAGCCGTGTCATGACAAAACCAACGTAATGCATTTGCGACCAGCATGGATCCAGACCAGCCTGCGCATCCGCGCAGTCTGATCAGGATCCATGATGTTCGCTTACAAACCATTTAACAAATAGAGAAACTGACAGCGAACAGCATGAATCCTGATCAGACCATTATGTTGGTTTTGTCGTGACGCGGCTCATTTACCGGCCAGCTCTTGAATGGAAACAGCATCGGGTTTTTCTTGCCGCCAACACTGTCCCCAAAAACTATTGAATTCTTGTCATCTACACTCTCTGTTATCAGGCGACCATGTGGACACGCCCATGTACTGGTGGGGCTGTACAAAAATAATATAAAAAAAGATAAATATAAAAATAGTTTCTGAAAAAATGGTTTCTGATTTGATTTGCATTTTTATGTGTTTGAAATGTGGGATCAATTTTTTACGTTTTCCGTTTATTAGTAATGAATGAAAAGTAAATAGTACATGATTTTGATAAAAGCATCTTTGCTTGTTATGTGCTACCTCTGAGAAGTTTCTCAGATTCTATTTCTACTTTTGTTGTTGTTGTTGTTGTTGTTGTTGTTGTTGTTGTTGTTGTTGTTGTTAATGCAGTCAAAGAAAAAAATTCTATGAGTTTTATTTATTGATGATTACTACCTTATGACATCAACACCGGAACTGAAATTAGTATTTTTCTATCATTTGTAACCCCTCGACGATTATGCATAGTCCTTACCAGAAAGGGCCGAAAGGTTGCGATGATATTTAATATACTGACCCGTTTCTATTATCCAAACAAACGACGAATTTGTGGTCACATTCCCCATCACACGTTCTTCCTCTACCTGGATCACAGCAGCGTCCATTAGCCGTACGTCCATTAGGATTCACGTATTTTACTAGGCGTATTTCAACCTGTCCACCACCCTCGATCATCTGTTCAAATATTAAAATCATCAACGATATAAATTATGTTTATTTATTTTCATCAATTTCATTATTGTTATCATTATCAATTACATCATTATCATTACATCTGACGACGCTGCATTCGTCATCATCATCATCGTCATCATCATCGTCGTCGTCGTCATCATCGTCGTCGTTGTCGGGTTCGTGGACCGTCTGCTCCGCGTCACTATCATTACGTAATGTAATCTTTAATATCACAGTCGATTTCATATGTAATCATCATCAGCGTCGTGTTCTACGACATCGTCGTCATCTGCTCATCACATTATTTTTTTCTACTTAATGTTTAATAATAACTTTGTTATATTTATCAACGAAGGCTAGATGCTACTATTTTTAGTAATTTAGTTAATTGATGGGCATGTCATCACCTAAGCGGGGATTTGTACCTATAGCGTGCAAACATAATTGTTTATTTAATTGTTAGTTTTGCGGGAAACGGACAAAAGCCCTCCCAGACAAAAGCCCGTCAAAAAACGACAAGGCGGACAAAATCCCTCCCGTGAAAATGACAGTGCGGACAAAAGCCCTCCCGTGAAAATGACAGGGTGTACAAAAGCCCTCCCGTAAAAATAACAAGGCGGACAAAAGCCCTCCCGGGAAATTAACAAGGCGGACAGCCCTCCCATAACAAAAATAAATATGTTTGTTGAATACCTGTGTTTTTTTCATTGCACTCAACATATTAAAATTGTTACATATATTTCTTGTTGTTTTCAATTGGCCTAAGTAAACGCGTATGTGTATGAGCTAGAACTACCTTTTATTCTGAATATATCTCCCTGAAATGTTTAACGAGGTAACTTTTACACGAAAATCGTTGAAAACAAAGTCACTTTTGAATGTAATTGACTCATTACAAGGTACATTATATAAGTCTCTTATAAGTTAGATAAATTTAACTTCTTTTTATCATTTATTTTTCTATTATTACTAACTTCACATAGGAGTAATCCTTCATATCTACGTGAATAAATATGCACTTACAGATTTTAGCACTTATTATTCAGATGGCTTTCAGAAATGTGCTCAAGCTCATACAAACACGGTTATGCCAATGGAAAACAAAACATTCATGATTACAATTTTAATATGTTGAGTGCATCGAAAGAAAATATAAACTATTCAACGTACATATATATGTATTTGCTGCGGGAGGGCTTTTGTCCGCCCTATTATTTTCACGGGAGGGCTTTTGTCCGCCCTGTCATTTTCACGGGAGGGCATTTGTCCGCCCACTCATTTTCACGGGAGGGCCTTTGTCCGCCTTGTCATTTTCATGGGAGGGCTTTTGTCCGCCTTGTCACTTTTTGACGGGAGGGCTTTTGTCCTACACTCCATATTTTGCTATGAATTATGAAGGTATAAAGTTTAAGGCGTATATTATTTTAGTATTTAAGATAATATTATATTCTTTAGTGTAGTTTTTGATGTTAGACAGACTCACTTACTTAGGTTAAATTATGCTAAATACGCAGTTGACATTGATTCGTATTGTTTTAAGTATTTGTTTAAGAATTGTGAAATTGTTAAAGACATTGGTTAAGCAATTGTTTTATCTTATAGAATAATATTTTATATTAAATAAATACATATATCTGACGTTTATAAACTTGATATTGTGTTGACTTATTCATATTCAGATCTGGGCGTTACACTACATAAGGCGTCTATCTATTCTGTGCGGCAGACAAAATACCACTTTGACTAAGTTTGTCATCTTTAATAACGAATCATTGCACATTTAACTCTTCTTTCGTCGCATGATTATCATCTATCATGCTTTGGTGTTTGAAATTATTTTTTGTCCAAAAGAATTACAGTATTTCAAATGAATTTTTACACATTTACTTTGGTACATCAGCTAAATTTAATCAGTCAAGTAAACCGACAGTTTTATAAAAAAAAAAATAGTGTTCATTAGTCTTGACCAACTTAATTTTGTAATAAATCACTTATAAACAATAATTTAAGTATAAATAAATTCATCATTAAAACATTATAAAACATAGGGGTTTGCAATATCAAATAAGTGCGTTCTCTTTTGAAACTTCATTGATGTCAGATGGAATATTTGTTTTTAATTTTGCGTTTTTTCTGGTTTACGATCTGTACCCGACACAAAAATGTCAATAACACTTTTGATTTAAAACAAAAGGAAATATCATGTTCAAAGAAGAAAAATTAGTAATGAATTTAATTTTATAGATGAATTATATATGATTTATAAGTGATTTTGATTTAAATAATTTATGTATATGATATTATCTCATTATTTCTATAAGTTATAATGTATTATTATTTATTTTAATTAACAACGATTTTTTCCGTTTTAAAATCGTAATTGTGAAAATATGCTCCTGTTTTACTACTACATGTCTTGCTTTTGTCGAGTATAAATACAAGTGATGATATACGTCTCTAATTTAGAAAAATAATTTCCCTTTCATTATTTCACTGTATTTCTAAAATGTATATAAATATATAAAAGAAAAATTTTAGCTAGGTAATAATACCCTTAAATTTATAATATTTCTAAGCACAATCTTTTAGATATTCTAAGTAAAAATTAGATTTAATATAACTAAAAAAAATGTTTTACTAGAAGAAAATACCATTATACATTTCATACTTACATATACAGAGCTAAGCAATAGGAAACAAAAGCGAATGCATCTGTTAAATTTCATAATCCTTTGCTTATAGGCGCTTTGTACTACACAGAAATCCCGTGTTTTCCGTGCACATCACATTGCCTGGACCAAGGTATATTGTTTGACAGGTTTTCAAATTTGACGGCCGCAAAAAAATATAAATTAAAGTGCGGAAAGAGAAATATTTCGTCCCCACCAAAATATGTACGATTCAATCAATAACACATTGTTTTATTTTGCTTCATTTTTTTTTCGGGGCAAAAAAAGTGTTATTATTTTCTTTATTTACCTTTAATAGTCAAAATAAGTAAGATATGTACTCACGCTACAATTTTTAACTACGCCCTCATTTTAGATTCAATAAAGCGCGCAGAAATGGTTCGTCTGTATTGTTTTACCAAAAGAAAAATAACAGCAAAAGAAAACAAGAGGGCCATGATGGCCCTGAGGTCGCTCACCTGTATAAAGGCCCCCGGAGCGGGGCCAGTTTAAACCCCAGGGCTTTTATTTGAACAAACTTGGAAGACACCCATTAGAAGATGTTTCACAATGTTAAGTTTTAACTACACACATATAATGAAAAACAATGATCAACTCCCCCCCCCCGTCAGGGCCAATTTTAATCCAGGGGCTTTTATTTGAACAAACTTGGTAGACACTAATAAGAAGATGTTTCATGCTAAACATCTAAGCTCTAGCTCATTGGGTTTTTAAAAAGAAGATTTTTTAAGTTTTTACTATACACATATAGTTAAAAACAATGACACCCCTGGGGCGGGGCCAGTTTTGACCCCATGGCTTTTATTTGAACAAACTTTGTAGACACTGACTAGAAGATGTTTCATGCTTAATATCTAAACTCTAGCTATTTAAGTTTTTGCTATACACATATAAGGAAAATCAATGACACCGGGCGGGCCAGTTTTGACCCAAGGGCTTTTATTTGAACAAACTTTGTAGACACTCACTAGAAGATGTTTCATGCTTAATATCTAAACTCCAGCTATTTGGGTTTTTCAAAAAAGATTTTTAAGTTTTTGCTATACATATATAAGGAAAATCAATGACCCCCGGGGCGGGGCCAATTTTGACACCAGGGCTTTTATTTGAACAAACTTGGTAGACACCCATTAGAACATGTTTTATGCTAAATATCATAGATCTAGCTCTTTGAGTTCTTTAAAAGAAGAATTTTAAGTTTTTACTGTATGCATATAGGGAAAATCAATGACCCCCTGGGGCGGGGCCAATTTTGACCCCAGGGCTTTTATTTGAACAAACTTGGTAGACACTCACTAGAAGATGTTTCACGCTTAATATCTAAACTCTAGCTATATGGGTTTTTTCAAAGATGATATTTAAGTTTTTGCTATACACATATAAGGAAAATCAATGACACCCGTGGCGGGGCCAATATTGACCCCAGGGCTTTTAGTTGAACAAACTTTGTAGACACACACTAGAAGATGTTTCATGCTTAATATCTTAACTCAAGCTATTTGTGTTTTTTCAAAGAAGATTTTTAAGTTTTTGCTATACACATATAAGGAAAATCTATGACCCCCCGGGGCGGGGCCAATTTTGACCCCAGGGCTTTTATTTGAACAAACTTGGTAGACACCCATTAGAACATGTTTCATGCTAAATATCTTAGCTCTAGCTCTTTGAGTTCTTCAAAAGAAGATTTTTTAAGTTTTGACTATATGCATATAGGGAAAATCAATGACCCCCTGGGGCGGGGCCAATTTTGACCCCAGGGCTTTGATTTGAACAAACTTGGTAGACACTCATTAGAAGATGTTTCATGCCAAATATCTAAGCTCTAGCTCTTAGGGTTTTTTAAAAGAAGATTTTTTAAGTTTTTTCCTATTGGTTGCCATGGCAACCAGAGTTTTTACTGGAATTTAAATTTTTGAATAACTTTGAAAGGGGTCCACCTAAGGATCATTTCTGTAAAGTTTGGTTGCAATTGGCCATGTGGTTTAGGAGGAGATGTTGTTTGAAAAGTTTGACGCCATTTTTTGAAGGACGCTAGACGCACGCAGAATGATGACAAAAGCTCACCCTTGAGCACTTTGTGCTCAGGTGAGCTAAAAACATGTTAAAAATGGCTCTCAACATTTGAAGTAAGATATAAAAGAGAAATAAAACAGCATCTGTGAATCAGGAACTCGTAGTGTCGTATGACAAGGAATCGTTATTTCCAATCTTATTACGAATATTTATTAAAAGGCCCATTATGCCTCAGAAATGCTATCATTTTTATTTCTCAAAAACTTTCTATTCTTGGTATCTTGTTACAGTTTCCAAAGAAATACTCATTTACCAAATAGATGAACTATTGTTTACTTCTTTTGCTTTGTTGGCTATGGTATAAATCAAAGTGAATGAGTATATTGTATGGAAGTCAAAATACTTTGTTTCCATTTTGCTACATTTGTGACACATCACTGCTCATTTTTTGGCTATAAACACTAAACATGCTTTAAATATATTAATTAAAGATTTTTAAGCACATGTTTCAAATTTCGAAAGATTTTTTTAATAAAAAGGCATAATGTGCCTTTAAATGTTTTATCAGAGTTATCTTTATCACACACCCGTACCGATTTTACGACTCCGTAAATATGGTATTGCACGGCCGTGCATATATTTTGACGTGACTTCATTAGCGTTATACAAACAGAGTGTAAAGACGCGCTAAATGTTAGCGTTATGCTATAGGCGCGTCAATGAAAAAATGACCCTTATTTCACTTTAAACGGTCTTTATTTTGTGTATGTGATAAATAGAATATTAAATTTGTGTAAGTTCATTACTCGTTGAATAAAATAATATTATGCTCGCCAGAGGCTCGCATAATATAATTTTATTCAACTCGTGCAATAAATTCAGTATTGAACTTACACTCATTCACTATCCTCTATATCTTTTATATTTAATAGAATGAATGCTAAGTGTCCATTATAAGGAAATCAAGTCGAAGGCTTATTTATTTAACAAACGTTAGTCAATAAATCTCACACGCTGACAATAGGGAAACAAAAAACAAAAATCACCGTACAAAATGATTTAACTGACAAAATATTTTTGCTAAATAATTTTACTTAATGTTTAAAGAGTACGCACTTTAATGTTCGTCTTTTGCTTTTTGCAGTCTGCATCCTTTTCAATTAAGTTTTGTTACAGTTTTCATTGTGTTTTGCTCCGTATATTTCAGCTGTTTTAAATATCTTCAAAGAAGATAAATTGTAATGTGAAGCAGAAAAAAACTTTCTAAATCGAACAAAAACAAATTATGATATTTAAGACGCTCTCATGATGTTATGCGAGCCTGTACACTAAATTGTTTTAACTTGATTAAATTTAAAAGTGAAGTGCAATGTGTTAGATTTATTGAATAATCAACAACAAAAATTGAAACACGTGCACATCCAAATAATATTTTCAATTAGCTGTCCAATCACAAAAAGTGCGATATGCATGTTTGCCTAGAGAGCTCCGGTTCTGCGTGCAGTATAAAGTCATTCCCGTGCAATTAATTTCAAGAAATCATAAAGTACATGTATTATTAAAGAAATCATTATTCTCACGACACCTCTATTTGATTTCATGGAGAAGTTGGCAGGCGATAGCTAAAGACAAGTTGCGACTGTTGACTATGGTTTCTATAATAATAGTAGTAAGATTCGAAGTCTTCCGGTTAGCTCAATAGGTCGAGCGTTGGACTGTGAATCCGACGCCTCGAGTTCGATTCCCGGACACTTTCCTTATGATTGATCATGAAATCCTTTTAACGGTCATTCGCACTGTACCTCTGCTCTGGCATCATTCCTCATTTACAGAGGTTATCAGTTCCTTGCGAAAGTGAAGGCAAGTAGTACTGGTAAACTGCTTGACAGCCTGTCGGTGGCTGAACTGTGTTCTGGTAAATTCAATGCGGCTTACGAAACGAAAACTACAAATACCACCTCCATCTTACTTAGAATAACTGAGGCGCTAAAAGCGGGAAAAAACCGCAAAAGTTAATAAAGAAATATACAAAATCTGTGGTTTTACTGTTGTTGTTTTGCGATTCTAAAGGCCTTGTAATGTTGAAGATTCATTTCTGTGTCGTTTTGCACAATAAGGGACAAAACGGAGTACTCGAGTGATCTGTTTTGCACACAAATTCTTAGTCCAGAAGTTTTTTCAAATTGATACACAAATCTCATAGATATACAGTACAACCTGGTGTCTTCTACCAAACATACATCTATACAGTACAATCTGGTGTCTTCTACCGAACATAGATATACAGTACAACCTGGTGTCTTCTCCCAAACATACATCTATACAGTACAATCTGGTGTCTTCTACCGAACATAGATATACAGTACAACCTGGTGTCTTCTACCGAACAAAGATATACAGTACAACCTTGTGTCTTCTACCAAACATAGATATACAGTACAACCTGGTGTCTTCTACCGAACATAGATATACAGTACAACCTTGTGTCTTCTACCGAACATAGATATACAGTACAATCTGGTGTCTTCTACCGAACATAGATATACAGTACAACCTGGTGTCTTCTACCGAACAAAGATATACAGTACAACCTTGTGTCTTCTACCGAACATATATATACAGTACAACCTGGTGTCTTCTACCGAACAAAGATATACAGTACAACCTTGTGTCTTCTACCAAACATAGATATACAGTACAACCTGGTGTCTTCTACCGAACATAGATATACAGTACAACCTTGTGTCCTCTACCGATCATAGATATACAGTACAACCTGGTGTCTTCTACCGAACACGGATATACAGTACAACCTGGTGTCTTCTACCGAACATAGATATACAGTACAACCTTGTGTCTTCTACCGAACAAAGATATACAGTACAACCTTGTGTCTTCTACCAAACATAGATATACAGTACAACCTGGTGTCTTCTACCGAACATAGATATACAGTACAACCTTGTGTCTTCTACCAAACATAGATATACAGTACAACCTGGTGTCTTCTACCGAACATAGATATACAGTTCGACCTGATGTCTTCTACCGAACATAGATATACAGTTCGACCTGATGTCTTCTACCGAACATAGATATACAGTTCGACCTGATGTCTTCTACCGAACATAGATATACAGTTCGACCTGATGTCTTCTACCGAACATATATATACAGTTCAACCTGTTGTCTTCTACCGAACATAGATATACAGTTCGACCTGATGTCTTCTTCCGAACATAGATATACAGTTCAACCTGGTGTCTTCTACCGAACATAGATATACAGTTCAACCTGGTGTCTTCTACCGAACATAGATATACAGTTCGACCTGAATTGTCTTCTTCCGAACATAGATATACAGTTCAACCTGGTGTCTTCTTCTGAACATAGATATACAGTTCGACCTGATGTCTTCTACCGAACATAGATATACAGTTCAACCTGGTGTCTTCTTCCGAACATAGATATACAGTTCGACCTGGTGTCTTCTTCCGAACATAGATATACAGTTCAACCTGATGTCTTCTTCCGAACATAGATATACAGTTCAACCTGGTGTCTTCTACCGAACATATATATACAGTACAACCTGGTGATTTCTACCGAACATAGATATACAGTTCAACCTGGTGTCTTCTACCGAACATAGATATACAGTACAACCTGGTGTCTTCTTCCGAACATAGATATACAGTTCAACCTGATGTCTTCTTCCGAACATATATATACAGTTCAAACTGGTGTCTTCTACCGAACATATATATACAGTACAACCTGGTGTCTTCTACCGAACATAGATATACAGTACAACCTGGTGTCTTCTTCCGAACATAGATATACAGTTCGACCTGGTGTCTTCTACCGAACATAGATATACAGTACAACCAGACAGATATAAACAGTACAATCAGGTGTCTTCTACCGAACATAGATATACAGTACAATCTGGTGTCTCCTACCAAACATAGATATACAGTACAACCTGATGACTTCTACCGAACATAGATATACAGTTCGACCTGATGTCTTCTACCGAACATAGATATACAGTTCGACCTGATGTCTTCTACCGAACATAGATATACAGTTCGACCTGATGTCTTCTACCGAACATATATATACAGTTCAACCTGTTGTCTTCTACCGAACATAGATATACAGTTCGACCTGATGTCTTCTTCCGAACTTAGATATACAGTTCAACCTGGTGTCTTCTACCGAACATAGATATACAGTTCAACCTGGTGTCTTCTACCGAACATAGATATACAGTTCGACCTGAATTGTCTTCTACCGAACATAGATATACAGTTCAACCTGGTGTCTTCTTCTGAACATAGATATACAGTTCGACCTGATGTCTTCTACCGAACATAGATATACAGTTCGACCTGGTGTCTTCTTCCGAACATAGATATACAGTTCGACCTGGTGTCTTCTTCCGAACATAGATATACAGTTCAACCTGATGTCTTCTTCCGAACATAGATATACAGTTCAACCTGGTGTCTTCTACCGAACATATATATACAGTACAACCTGGTGTCTTCTACCGAACATAGATATACAGTTCAACCTGGTGTCTTCTACCGAACATAGATATACAGTACAACCTGGTGTCTTCTTCCGAACATAGATATACAGTTCAACCTGATGTCTTCTTCCGAACATATATATACAGTTCAAACTGGTGTCTTCTACCGAACATATATATACAGTACAACCTGGTGTCTTCTACCGAACATAGATATACAGTACAACCTGGTGTCTTCTTCCGAACATAGATATACAGTTCGACCTGGTGTCTTCTACCGAACATATATATACAGTACAACCTGGTGTCTTCTTCCGAACATAGATATACAGTTCAACCTGGTGTCTTATACCGAACATAGATATACCGTTCAACCTGATGTCTTCTTCCGAACATAGATATACAGTTCAACCTGGTGTCTTCTACCGAACATAGATATACAGTTCAACCTGTTGTCTTCTACCGGACATAGATATACAGTTCAACCTGATGTCTTCTTCCGAACATAGATATACAGTTCAACCTGGTGTCTTCTACCGAACAAAGATATACAGTTCAACCTGATGTCTTCTTCCGAACATAGATATACAGTTCAACCTGGTGTCTTCTACCGAACATAGATATACAGTTTAACCTGGTGTCTTCTACCGAACATATATATACAGTACAACCTGGTGTCTTCTACCGAACATAGATATACAGTTCAACCTGGTGTCTTCTACCGAACATAGATATACAGTTCAACCTGATGTCTTCTTCCGAACATAGATATACAGTTCAACCTGGTGTCTTCTACCGAACATAGATATACAGTTCAACCTGATGTCTTCTTCCGAACATAGATATACAGTTCAACCTGGTGTCTTCTACCGAACATAGATATACAGTTCAACCTGATGTCTTCTTCCGAACATAGATATACAGTTCAACCTGGTGTCTTCTACCGAACATATATATACAGTACAACCTGGTGTCTTCTACCGAACACAGATATACAGTACAACCTGGTGTCTTCTACCGAACATAGCTATACAGTACAACCTGTTGTCTTCTATACCGAACATAGATATACAGTACAACCTGTTATCTTCTATACTGAACACAGATATACAGTACAACCTGGTGTCTTCAACTTTACACAGATATCGAACATAGATATACAGTACAACCTTGTGTCCTCTACCGAACATAGATATACTGTAAACCTCTACAGCGTAAGACAAAGAGTTTCGATGTTGCTTAGAGATGTTGCTCCAGAGCTGTTAAATCTATATAGCAGAGTCTTCCTTTGAAAAGAAATACAAGTGTTTTTTTTTTTTTTTTTTTTTTTTTTTTTTTGGGGGGGGGTTGTTTTTTTTAAGATGCAATTGCTTTATAGAGGTCAGCTCTGTGGAGGTGGCACTGTATTTGCAATATACGTTGCACTAGTATATGTTATTACTTGAACTAGTATTGCTATAAGGTCATGATCCATGTATACATGTATATATGATTTCTTTTTTGAGATAGCCTTTTTAGATAACTAAACCATCATTTCAACCATCGCACTATATTGTTTATGTAACATTAATGTAAAAAAATAAAGCCGTTGACATCAATCCTATTTTTTCAGATATGAATACTTTTGTATAGCTGTGAACTTGCTTATATCTCAACAAATAGGGGCGTTGTACTCAGAATTGGCATGATAAAATTACTGAAATCAGTAGATGTCACCATATGTAGAACGTCATAACATATGCAAAATTTCAATGTTCAAATCGCAAACTTAATGTTGAAGTGGGTAGGCATTTAAATATAGTACCTTTTCAAGAACGCTTTTGCAATTTTTGTCTCGAAAATCATTTAACTTTTCACATTGTGAATATCATGCTCTTTTTTTTATTGTAGCAAATATCTAAAAATAAGAAATACCTATTTACAAAATTGGTATAATTCTGGGACTGAACTAGATAACTTTTATGAATGTTAATTTTGTAATTAAGAAAATTTCTGCTTATATTAACCATTTAATGATCTTTATAGCACAGTAGATAATTAAATGTAATAAGAATTTGTCATGAAATACGACACATTTTGTATGATATTGTATTTTGGGCCGGTGGCCTTTATTTAGCCTACTGAATAAATCATTTGACACGTAAAAATGCTGTATTCTCCCATTATATTTTAATTTCTAAGAATATTTAAATAAAAATATATTTATATTCGAATCTATTTAAAATGGTTACTTTCATATTTCACATTGGGCATCACTATACATTTTCCCATTCACAGCACATATAGGTTTGCCCATATTGGGGCCAGTGTTGGTTGGTATTTAACGTTATGGGAAATGCCTATATTGGGGCCAGTGTTGGTATTTAACGTTATGGGAAATGCCTATATTAAATCCGGCAACTCTTCTATAAAATTTGTCAATCCCAGCATATAGGCCTATATATAGTATATATAGATCTACTTATCACATAGATCTATTAATATTTCAATACAACCTAGTTTTGAGAAAATCACATTATTATATTTCAACGTCGAGACCCTATGATTTGTTTTTCAAAAATCAGCACATGTATTATCAAAACCTAATAGTTGAAAGATACTAAATTACATAAGCCCCGTGGATATTCATGGGTATACAAAAATAAACTAAATTTGTCCATTTTGATAAATGTTAGGATCCCATTGAAAATAATTTAAGCTGGCTATCCTTGTAAGTCCCATAATCTCTAAAAATAAAACAAAATCATTGTATTAATTTATGTTGTTCTCTGTATAAATACTGGTTCTTTTTTATCCTCCTTAATTTATTTATATTAATATAAAATGCCAGTAATTCTAAAACAGATTTTTGAGCTGTCATGCAGTTATTATGTCTCTATGTCTTAACTTATATTGATCACAGTCCAAGTCCATAATTTAATTTGTTTTATTAATCTTATGAAATAATACTTTTAGTTGTTACATGTATGTTTATGTTTATGTAACTGTGATCTCTGATGAACTGGAACAAAAAATATATTTTTGGTCCCAGATAAAAATAAACAAAAAGTATTTAAAAAGTTGTCTTTGTTATAAACATGTGTAGCTCTAATGTCAGTTCAATCTATACTTCCTGATTGCTGAAATATAATATGATATACATGTTCCAGCAAAGAATATGATTACGCTCTTGTATGTATACATATTCAATCAAGATCGAACTTGTTAAGATCTACGTTAATATAGATCTATTCTTGAAATCTTTACTGTAAACAGCCAGTATCGTTTTACTTAACCCCGAGGTTCATTCTTTTATAATTTGCTATAAAAAGACATCTAGAGGTGTGAAATATTGCTTTGTCATTTTTTTTATCATTTTATCAGGACATTGCACAATCAATAATTTACGTGGCCTGCGGAGATAGATCTCTATGTGTCAGCTGTGCTATTTTAAACATGACGTCATTCTAATTCGAGATTCTTCCAATGATAATCGCTGAAAATAACCACGTGATTAACTTATATAAATAGGCGAATTTCCGTTGTGCAGCAAGAACAGTCGCAAAACACACACACGAAAGAAACACGTATTATAATTGTTATATCAAAGGAGAACAAAGGTAAGTCGCATATTTTATTTCTCACTTTTAAACAAAGTAGATTCAGATGTTAATTATTAATTTTATTTAGGAAACTAAATAAATTTATTTTGTTTGTAAGAGATCTTTCCTTTGTAAGGCGGAAATCGATTTTGGGTTTGCCGTTACGATAACTGGATACTTTCAGAATCTGTTTATATTTTCATGAATAGATCTTACAGGTTTTGTATAATTAAATTCACGAGTTACAGATCTGTAAAAATAAGTAAGATACTGAGCAGTTATTTACAAGTTGTTAAAATTAAAGGAATTTGTTTATTTTCCAAGATGGCGGCTCATCTTTGTCTAGACTAGAGGTCACAGGAAATCAGCTGATTTTGAACAAGAAAAACGGCTGTCTTTTTATTTTTGATGAATAAATAGCTAGAAATAATGATGAATAGATCTAGTAACAAAGACTTTAAAAGTTTATAAATTCTTTGAAAGATATATTTATTTTCAATTTATGTCATGTATGTGTGTTGATTATTTTTTATGATTAATACTAACAGCTAAGTCATTGTTCTTTTCCAGATAAATATGCAGATCTTTGTGAAAACCCTCACTGGAAAGACCATCACCCTCGAGGTTGAGCCCTCAGATTCCATTGAAAATGTGAAGGCTAAGATTCAGGACAAAGAAGGTATTCCCCCAGATCAGCAGAGATTGATCTTTGCTGGCAAACAGTTGGAAGATGGCCGAACATTGTCAGATTACAACATCCAGAAGGAATCCACACTTCATCTTGTACTTCGTCTTAGAGGAGGTATGCAAATCTTTGTGAAAACCCTCACTGGAAAGACCATTACCCTCGAGGTTGAGCCCTCAGATTCCATTGAAAATGTGAAGGCTAAGATTCAGGACAAAGAAGGTATTCCCCCAGATCAGCAGAGATTGATCTTTGCTGGCAAACAGTTGGAAGATGGTCGTACTTTGTCAGATTACAACATCCAGAAGGAATCCACACTCCATCTTGTACTTCGTCTTAGAGGAGGTATGCAGATCTTTGTCAAGACCCTCACTGGCAAGACCATCACCCTCGAGGTTGAGCCCTCAGACTCAATTGAAAATGTGAAGGCAAAAATTCAGGATAAAGAAGGTATTCCCCCAGATCAGCAGAGATTAATCTTTGCTGGCAAACAGTTGGAAGATGGTCGTACTTTGTCAGATTACAACATCCAGAAGGAATCCACACTCCATCTTGTACTTCGTCTTAGAGGAGGTATGCAGATCTTTGTCAAGACCCTCACTGGCAAGACCATCACCCTCGAGGTTGAGCCCTCAGACTCAATTGAAAATGTGAAGGCAAAAATTCAGGATAAAGAAGGTATTCCCCCAGATCAGCAGAGATTGATCTTTGCTGGCAAACAGTTGGAAGATGGCCGAACATTGTCAGATTACAACATCCAGAAGGAATCCACACTTCATCTTGTACTACGTCTTAGAGGAGGTATGCAGATCTTTGTCAAGACCCTCACTGGCAAGACCATCACCCTCGAGGTTGAGCCCTCAGACTCTATCGAGAATGTGAAAGCAAAGATTCAGGATAAAGAAGGTATTCCCCCAGATCAGCAGAGATTGATCTTTGCTGGCAAACAGTTGGAAGATGGTCGTACTTTGTCAGATTACAACATCCAGAAGGAATCCACACTCCATCTTGTACTTCGTCTTAGAGGAGGTATGCAGATCTTTGTCAAGACCCTCACAGGTAAAACCATTACACTCGAGGTTGAGCCCTCAGATTCCATTGAAAATGTGAAGGCAAAGATTCAGGACAAAGAAGGTATTCCCCCAGATCAGCAGAGATTGATCTTTGCTGGCAAACAGTTGGAAGATGGTCGTACTTTGTCAGATTACAACATCCAGAAGGAATCCACACTTCATCTTGTACTTCGTCTTAGAGGAGGTATGCAGATCTTTGTCAAGACCCTCACAGGTAAAACCATTACACTCGAGGTTGAGCCCTCAGATTCCATTGAAAATGTGAAGGCAAAGATTCAGGACAAAGAAGGTATTCCCCCAGATCAGCAGAGATTGATCTTTGCTGGCAAACAGTTGGAAGATGGCCGAACATTGTCCGATTACAATATCCAGAAGGAATCCACACTCCATCTTGTACTTCGTCTTAGAGGAGGTAATTGTTCAATATTTAATTTTCACAACTTCCATATTTATTGACATAAGATTTTATTAAGTTCTAAATGCCATTTATGATAAAACTGATTTCTGTAAATAATAAATAAGATGTAATTTCTGATAACCACTGAATAAACTTTATCCACTTTGACTGTTTTCTTTGCATTTGAAAAGCAACATTTCTTAGATTTATTTAATTTCATTTTTCAGGTATGCAGATCTTTGTCAAGACCCTCACCGGCAAAACCATTACACTTGAGGTTGAGCCCTCAGATTCCATTGAAAATGTGAAGGCAAAGATTCAGGATAAAGAAGGTATCCCCCCAGATCAGCAGAGATTGATCTTTGCTGGCAAACAGTTGGAAGATGGTCGTACTTTGTCAGATTACAACATCCAGAAGGAATCCACACTTCATCTTGTACTTCGTCTAAGAGGAGGTAATTGTTCAATATTTAATTTTCACAACTTTCAAATATAACAGACAAATAAGATTTTATTAAATTCTATATTCCATTTAAGATGAATTCTAAATGCCATAAATAATTTAAGAAAACACTGATTTCTATAACTAATAAAAAAGATTAATGAATAATCATTACCCACTTGACTTTTTTTTACATTTGAAAAGCAACAATTCTAAGATTTTTAAATTTCATTTTTCAGGTATGCAGATCTTTGTTAAGACACTCACTGGCAAAACCATCACTCTAGAGGTTGAGCCCTCAGACTCAATTGAAAATGTTAAGGCAAAGATTCAGGACAAAGAAGGTATCCCCCCAGATCAGCAGAGATTGATCTTTGCTGGCAAACAGTTGGAAGATGGTCGTACTTTGTCAGATTACAACATCCAGAAGGAATCCACACTTCATCTAGTACTTCGTCTTAGAGGTGGCCAGTGAAAGTGTAACAAAAATGACATTTAATTTTAAAGTTTTGAACATTTTAGTCATAAGAGGAAAAGATGAAATTTCTGTTCTTCATTTTTAGTCTGTAACAAAAATGATTTTGGAATTTTAGTTTTCTGAAAAGTCTTACGTGAACAAAAACATCTTAATCTGTGCAATAAAATGAAGTAAATATTGAAAAAATTGTTGTAATCTTTGATATTACACACCTTTGTAAACTTGACATAATGGGTTTAACTATCATTTGATAGACAAAATGTGATTTTGTATTAGTCTGGTAAACTAGGTACCAAACTTGACTTAAGTTTGCCTTGATATAGTCTGGAGCAACAATTTGATATAGAAACACTGCGGTCTGGGTACTTGTATGTATGAAGATACATGGCTGGCAAATGTGTTCTACTTTTGGTGCCCACATTGCTTAATGGGTCTTTTTCTCAGCACTGGGAATGTTTACAATGTTTGGACCGTTTGGAAAATTTATCCCATGCTTACTATGTACTTTACTGCTGTAGTTCAAATCCCACTCTTGTGAAGAGACCTTTTAGTGAGCTGAAAGATCGAGTATGGTTCTACTTGCTCAAGGTGCCTTCAAAGCTTGAAAGTTGCTATACATTACCATGTCAGAAATTTGGCATCTGTGGCCAAGTGGTTAAGGATGTTGACTTTAAACCACTTTTTCCTATGCTATTTGTATTAAGAGTCCCAATATGGACCTTTGATTCTTTCATGTGTGGAAGCTATCCAGCTAGCTTATTGAAAGTCCGTGGCTCTACTCGGTGCAAGTTTGTTCCTGAAATAATGCCTTTTTCCACCAGTAAAGCTAGAATGTGACAATATGAACAGTGCAGCTTAAAACCCTACCTTATGACCATTTTCAGTATTAAACTGAATAAAAAGGTAAACTATTAGAAATTATGAGTCTTTATTACATGCTTTTCGGTGGTTTATAGAAATATATCAGTGATATAAAACTGGTAATTTCACTGTTTGAAACAGTGAAATTACCACTTTGATAATTTCACTGTTTTGAATTTAAGCCCCTTACGTTGTTTCAGTGAAATGCCAGCGTGCACAGAACTGGGTACCAACTTAATGACGTGACGTCGTAAATGACGTCAAGTTGTATTATTATTTGGCGCGCTTTCAATTCAATATTAGGTTTTATGTCTTTTTAAAACGTTTCTTTGCATATAATAAAAAGAAAATTTGTTAAGTTTAGTGTAAGATTGAAATTTATTACATGCTTTTCGGTGGTTTATAGAAATATATCAGTGATATAAAACTGGTAATTTCACTGTTTGAAACAGTGAAATTACCACTTTGATAATTTCACTGTTTTGAATTTAAGCCCCTTACGTTGTTTCAGTGAAATACCAGCGTGCACAGTACTGGGTACCAACTTAATGACGTGACGTCACAAATGACGTCACGTTGTATTATTATTTGGCGCGCTTTTCATTCAGTATTAGGTTAAATGTCTTTTTAAAACGTTTTCTTTGCATGTAATAAAAAGAAAATTTGTTTAGTTTAGTGTAAGATTGAAATATATTTCACCTTGTGAACACCAAAAGTTCATATTTCACTCGTGGCTGCGCCACTCGTGAAATATACCTTTTGGTGCTCACTCGGTGAAATATATTCTGATCTTATACTGAACTAAACAAATATCCTCTATATATTTCACCTTGTGAACACCAAAAGTTCATATTACACTCGTGGCAGCGCCACTCGTGAAATATACCTTTTGGTGCTCACTCGGTGAAATATATTCCGATCTTACACTGAACTAAACAAATATCCTCTATGTAATAGACAGACTTCACAGCAGCACTTTTAAAGATTTTTTTAGACAATTGTTATTTGGAAGCACCAGTGCATTTAAAATTTCCGTCGCATGTATTAAGACTTCTTTCAATAAACAAGAGCGGTCAGAAGGACAGTGTGCTTGACTATTCTCGGTGCTTGATAGTAAAACAAGGGTCAAGTTCAAAAAAGGCCATAATTATGTCGAAATCCATGAAAGAGTTGTGGGCCTTGGTCAGTGACCTATTATACTCTCAAGTACCCATTCTCTTCAGAACTTTTAACTGAACTTGCACACACAAACCAAACCAAAATATGACTGACGTCTTGATAGGTACAATAACTTTGCCTGTTTGAACAGTCTAGCTATAAATGATCACAGGAACTTGAAATTCTATCACTATGAACGATAATATGCAAAATATACCCCCTATATACTATATAAAAACTTAGTATATAGGGGGTATATTTGGATATTATCATTAATATTGGTTATTTGATAGAATTTAAAGTTCCTGTGAAATGATGTATGCTTGATCAGTCATCAAGATAAAATTAGATTTGAAAATGTTTTGTTATCCAAGAATAAGGCTATCAGTGCTTAGAGAAGATTAAGATTCAAACTTTCAGAACGCACTGCATTATCTACAACTGTATATGATAGACACGCTACATGTAAATAAGAGACACATGGTTATAGTGTTAATGTGGTTATAAAAAATTTTGGCAGGTTATATGCCCCAATATAAATGGTTGTTTGGAAATATAACCCGAGCCCCAAGGCAAACATTTTTTACAGAAAAAAAGTGAGATTTCTTCATAATTTGACATCAGTCATGTATATAATACTATAAAAATGTTGCAATTATTTAATGAAAAGCAACGCTGCAAATGTTCAGTATCATAAATCCTAAACTGGCTTACTGGGAAGGATACTGTTAAATAAGAAATAATTCCTTTTCCCCCCTTTATATTTATGATATCATGAATCAACATCAACATGAATATACTGGATACTAAATTAAAGTAAAAAAAAAGTTAGTTATCTGTTATTTTGGCATCTGAACTTTACTTGTATACAATATATTTACAGAGTTTAGAAAAGCAAGTTGATTTGGTCATGTAACATCAGATACAGTATGATGACAATAAATAAAATGATTACATCTAGTAAATTATTTAGTAAAAAATCTCCCACTTGATCATCGAAAAAAGTTCACATAATTGTATTCTTCAGCCACACTTCAAAGATGTAAGGATGATATTAAAGTTGCGTCTCTCATGATAATTGTGCATATTAGCAACCTGATAACTGAAATAACATCCGAGGCTACCCTAATATGCACTATTACCCTGAGAGACATGTTATTTTTTATTATACCAAACCAACATTATAATGTAATTTTTCACTGCTATGCATTATTGTCTCAGAGCTTTAACAGGGGAATGAACAAGAACATTATGTTTTGCTTAGTCTATATAGATTACTCTCCCCTGGGGAATATTGCAAAAATTAAATTGACCAGGTGATATTCATTTCCAGGATGATAGATTTAAATAACACCATGTGACATCACATTAGGCTATATACTGTAGTTCACATAAGGTATAATAAAATGGAATTATGAATGGATGGATTTAAAGATGAGAAGTGCGTTGCTAAAGAACCATCATTTTCTTTTGCATAGTTTTTGACTTATTGTCTTTTTTCATTCTAATATTTTTTGGCCAGATCTACATGATTTATTTACTCAAGGCATTTAACCTGATGACAAAGGCTGCAGGTAGGGATTTTTTTTACCAGAACAAATTGGCAGGTCTAGCTTTGCCATATGAATAGGTCTTTTTTTTTGTTGGGGGGGGGGGGGGGGGGGGAAGAAGAATTTGCACCACTCAAACCTACAGGGGACGAGAGGCAAGTGGTTTGATGACTAAAATCTTTACAACTCAGACAGGACTCCCCTAAATAGGTCTACATACCAGAGCTACTTTTAGCTACTGTAAACATACAGGAATCAATAAAGAAAATAAACAATATCAACATTTATTAATAATAAATGATATAATTATCACAGTTCAAACTTATAAAAGAACAATTCATGAGACAACTAAGTTATTATTGTAACAATTCAAAGGAAACTTTGTCATTTGGACAAATCTGAAATAAGCGCTCAGAAAAAAATCTCTTATTTCTTAACATTACCAAACTCCACAAATGAAGCCTTGGGTTACATTATTCCATTCTAACATTTTGAAATCATTTTCAGGTTCCACTGCCATTTGTAACTTGAATACATTTTATTTTTTGTGTCATGTAAAGATTAGCTTGCAGTTATCATAAAACAAAATGGATGGTGCATGTTGCATTATGCTACAAGCAAAATTGACTTGCCTGTGCTACCATTGAAAAAACCAGGTCCGGCTGCCTATCTTGTGTAGTCTGACCAGACCAGTTGTTATACTGTTCACTGCTGAATTATATGATTTTTTCATTGAAATTCTCTTTTACAAAGGACTAAATATAGCTGTCATTGATGGAAATTTTTGTATTTATACTCTTACATCAAGAGCTGAACATCAACAATGTATCCATTTTCTAAATCATGTGAATCAATATTGAATCAAATTTTAAATATCAAAGATGTAATCTATCCATTGACAGTCCTTAGTGCTAAACATTTTAAATCTAAAGTAGTACAAGTCTATCATACAATTTTAGCAATGAAAGAGTTAATATTGAAATAATATATTTTATATATTAATGTTTGTTCAAGACAACACTGTGTCAAAGACAAGTCTTTTGGCCAATATTTGAACCCATGACAATGTACTCAATTAAGTCATGGTTGCTTTAAACTTGCCAAACACTAGATAATTAAAGCAGTTACCAAAAAAAATTATTTATAGTTTCAGGATTGTTTAACTATAGTATGTATCAAGAAAAAACTACATGTTTTAGTATGCAAAATATGACAAAATTTTCTGTTTTCATCAGCATTTAATGTTTGAAACTATTTTTGCCCTAAAAATGCAGTATTTCAAATGAATCGTTACACATTTACTTGGTAATTCAAGCTGTCTATTAATCTGTCTAGTAAATTGACTGTATATAAAAAATAATTTCAAACACTAAAAAAATATAATATCTTTACTATTTAAAAATAAATTCTGAATTTTCATAATTATATGCTTGAAACTGGAGATGTGCTGTTTTAACTTTTGCAAGTTGAAAATTCTTCACTGGTCTTGCTAATTGCCAGCATAAAACAAGTTACATTCATTTAAATCTTTAAATCACAACTTTGTGGCATAACATTCATAACAAGCCATTATGTCAAAATAAGAATATCAAATATTTTGCAATAATAATAATATTTCTAACTGGCATCATAATATTACCTAACTTATTGTACAGTTTAAATCAACACAAATCTGATTTATATCGGCTCCTAAATAAATTAAAATCTATGCTTCATGGCTACATAAAAAGATCTGAAAAATTAGAAGTCAAATTGAATCAACACTTCGAAAATATCTGCTGTTCAAGCCTAGTGTTTAAGTCTTGCACACAACAATTACCCAAGCCTAGTGTTTAAGTCTTGCACACAACAATTACCCAGTTAAATATCTACTGGATTTTACTTTTGTCAGTATGTTCTTATAAAATCTCTGAAATTCTCTTATACAAACAGGATATTCAATGAGTGTATGTTTAATACTGAATTTATAAAACAAGTTCAATAAAATCATATTATGCAAGCCTTTGGCAAGCATAATATTGTTTTATTCAACATGTTCAATTAATTTAGTATTGAATCTACACAACTATAATATTTTATTTATCACATATTCAAAATAAGAACGGTTTACAGTTTGTGTATAACACCAATGATGTCACATCAGTGTAATATCGTTTATATTAAATGGCTTTATAACCCTCCTTCACTAGGGCTTATGTGATAAGTTTACTTATATTATACAATTAAACAATGCTGGAAATATAAGTAATATCCTACGAAAGCTCAGTCTGAATCCGAGTCATTGTTCCCTATTTTTTCTTCTTCAAACTCGTTCAGTTGTTTTAATACATCAATGTCATTTTCCTCATCTACTATATAATCTTCCTTTGGTAATCTCTCTACAGGCTTCTCCATGGGTTTCACACCTTTGTGCCTTGAGATTTCTTCTTTCTGTAAAAAACAATATATATGATTCTAATATGGCACTTTTGTAACATCAATTTTAATTGGATAATCGTTATGTTGATATAACATATACACAAACAGATATCAATTTATGAAGAAGTTATCACTTTACTTCAAGTAAAACAATTCTACTGTATTAAAAAAGTCATTATAAAGATGTATGACATGACATATATGGCTGTGTATATATGGTTGTTAACAATATAAACTTTGCCTTGCAGCTCAGGTATATAAACTAATTACCGTTGAAACTCAGAACCATTAAGCCTTATTTTAGACATGTCATAACTAATACTATATGTGTGTATTTCACTTGTCTTTCGTATCAATAAATTGTCTAATATAATTTAACAACAGAGTTACACACTCTGGCCTACCAGTCCAGTCGATGGTGACAAACAAATTTTCCTAGTTTCAAAGCAAATTATTTCAAAAGGGTTGTGAAAAAATGGTATTGTACAAAAAATTAACCAAGTGATGACATGGATGGTGAAAGTTGCAGACAACCAAGTGAGAAGGGTATAAAGCTCTCCTTTACAGATTTTCTAAAAGTCAAGTACAAAATGTAAATGTAAGGATAAATATTTATCATATCAAATATATGATATTCTAAAATGCATTATTTTATATGTGAAAAATTTCTTGTGTTTAAAAAAACTTGTTATCAAAATCATGATCATTTGAAAGATAATATGCTATTTGGTTGCAACAAATATACATGCACATAATATGATTCCAAGCTCTCAATATATCATGTAAATGTATACAATATATCTTTAAAGCAGGACTTTTGGAAGTCTCATCTGATTTGTATAGAATAACAAGGTTATAGTTGTACAGTGTTCTGTACAACATGGAACAATAACTGCAAGACTCGTAAACAACCGGCTTGTCCAATATGAATTTCAGTTGGTAACTTACTTTCTGTATTGTAAAGAGAACAAATAACTAACAAATGTTATGGAGTTGTTAATTTTTCAAACCACATCATTCTGTACTATACCTTTTTCCTAATCTCTCTGTGTTTTGTCATTAATGATTTGTCTTCAGCCTTGGCCTCAGCGAACTTCTGTATTTTAGAGAACTCTTCCAAATGTTCCATTGTTCTTGCTCTTGATATAAAACTCTGTAAGACAGCTGTTACAATAAAGA
The DNA here is from genome assembly GCF_026571515.1 of Ruditapes philippinarum. NCBI lineage: Eukaryota > Metazoa > Mollusca > Bivalvia > Venerida > Veneridae > Ruditapes > Ruditapes philippinarum. The sequence continues at coordinate 80,075 of NW_026866849.1, forward strand.
AAATTAACTTTTTATTCAAATGAAGTTTTTGTTACAACAATATGGCATGGTATTCAGTCTGGGACAGACAAAGTCCCAGATTCAGCTTACAGCCACATTCAAGTTATTACATAAATCATTGTTGTGCATTTAAACTTACTTTGAAGTTTTAAGACCGTTTGAAACAAAGATCTATAACATTTCATTCACAAAATTATTAAAAGGGAGTTATGGTTACTTATGTCACAAGGTGAGAAAAATGTCAAGCCTGACCTAAGGATCCTCGGAACACTTTTTTTGAGCTACACAGAACAAGCTTTCTAACCGCTTACACATTTTCTCGCCTAAATAGTCAATTCTCAACTGTGACACATAAATCCTAATAGCAAACGTCTTTCCCTAAGCCTAGATACAAACCTAAGTCACAAGAACAAAGTCTAGGCAAGCCAGCAAGCAGATCAGTGCAGTCATACAGTTGGCATAAATATATTAGCTTTTCATAGTAAAACCTCTGAAATAATCAATTAACAGATGACAGAATACAAATATAAACATGGTAAGTATAGTTTTAAAAGTATTGCTATGTACTATGGGTTAAGAGTTAAATGAGCCATATGCGATTATTTATTATTTATATCAAGACCCTTTCATGTGCCAGAATAGTGAATAGAGCAAGGCAAAGATTTGATTAGTGTAGGAAAATCTATGACAGTCACATATAATAGTATGATACCTGATGAGTCTTCTTGCCTTGACTGTGATACATGCCTTGCTGAAATGCAAGAAAATATTAGCATTAATTTCATAGAATTATTGGACAAGAGAAAAAGATTACAGCATTGAATATAAATTTTTATATTTTCACCTTGATCTTTTGGCCAATAATTGAAAGGTAAATAAATTTCTTATAATGAATATGACAACAAATTAATGTTTGAAATTAGCATTAGTACTAGTGTGATAGCCCGAGATAGGCACAGGCTAAAACGCAGACGCTTATGCAGACAATATAGGTAAGGATATATAGTAAAACGCAGACAATATATATATATAGAGTGTTTTCACAAAACGCAGACAATATAGAATAAGAAGGTGTAAATTACACCCTTCAAAGCTGTTTAGATTTGTAGTTTTAAGATCAAATTTTTCAGATATTAGAGATTACCCAATTACTTCTCCGGCTCCAATTAAATATCAAGCCCGGCTGGGCTACTGCATTTTCAGAGGCAATATAAACAACTTTTTGGAACGAATGTATCATGGGCTGTCAAATAGGTATGCTTGATTGTCTAGTAACGTTATATATAGAACTACATGAGCGGAAGTGTGAATATATCGTTCCTTCAAGCATGCCTAGTAAACCAGAAGGCCAATATTCCCTCAGTTGAACAAGTCAATAACCATATAATATATTACAAACACTGAACATCATCTAAAATGATTGTAACAGAAAATCTATAGGCATTTATAAATGAACACCTTGTGAACTAGGAGGGGCAATTTTCAATCGTTGTTTTATGTCACTTGAGACAAGGCGGGACTCCATTGGCGGATGTAGTTGAATCGACTGCCAAAAATTTGTTGCATAGCTGACATCCTCAGCTGACGACCCATAGAATGTTGTTGTTTCACCTTTTGTTAAATCGACAACTACTGCCATTTTCGGTTACTGATGTAAACAAATCAGTGCGCATATGTTTTGCGCATATCGCTTAAACATTGAAAAAATAATAATAATATATAAAGTTTCCTTTTAAAAGGAAAGGCTTGCACAGTGTTGTGCCTATATCCCAACCCTTTAAAATTGTTTGTTTTGTTGTTGTTTTTTTCAATTTATTATCACAATTTTTTTGAATTACTGTATTTGTGTATCATAAAGGGTTTATTTATTTATTTATTTTTTTTTTTTTTTGAAAAACGAATATTTTTTGTCAAAACGATTTGAAATCTATTCTCTGTTGTATAAAACTAACAAGTGTGCACATTTCATTTCCCCTTTTTCGCAGAGAAATCATTCGTTTGCTTTATAGACAAGTAAATGTACTAAAATACTTCGTTACGTGGTACCAATTAATAGGCTTGTATCAACTACATATGAACTATATGTTACACGATCACAAATACGTATATCAGCACGTGGCAAGGTTAATGATATGCATGGGCTATTTTTAGATTACCTCACCAAAATGCGTTCAGTAGATCTAAATACAACTGGATCATGCGTGATTTGTAAACTAATACAGACAAAAAAAACAATAATAAAAGAAACTAACTTTTGCGTCTTGAAAAACAATTGAAACGGAACAATTTCGTTTATAATTTATTACGGTTTAAACCGATAAATCGAGTAAAAATAGAAATCCTATTTATATAAGCAAACTGGGATTACCGAAGTAACTAAAATAGCTTAGATTTCCGTAATATTACTTCGTCTGATTCCGCAGTATGACGGAATAACCCTAATTGTCACGATTGCAATCGGAAGTACATCGGCTATTATCATTAGTCCGAAGAGTGACGGAAAAGGCCGAAAAGTTGCGATTGGCACGATTTCAGCTGGTTTCCCGTTCAATCATGCACTTATAAATGTAAGCAGAAAACCACCTAACCGGAACAGGTTTTCCAAATGAAATGGCTTGCAGCCGTGGCTGCAAGCCAAAAAGTTTATTAAACGGATTGAAATAATAGAATGCGGCTATGTTCTAGAAACAGTAAAATGTCTTTGTTGATCTTGTTTGTCATATTTTATTTGGTATTGCATGCCTCATATGTTTCAAATCGAGAAACATAACAGTTTCTATTAGTACTGGTGAATTTGTACAAGTATACATGTACACACAGCCAAGTAATGTCTTTCAGACATCTGGAAAAGTGCAGGTTTCTCGATAATTGTTGTTTGTTTGTTTGTTTGTTTGTTTGTTTCATTTTACGCCTTTTTCCAACAGTATTTCAGTCATATAGGCGGGTAGTTTCCTAACCATCGTTCCTGGAGAGTTACACCAGTACTAGACTACCTTCCTCCGCGCTAAACTACCAAAGCATCTCCCGGGGATCGAACCCACGCCAGAGAGGTAACTGGATTAGAAGTCATCGACTCTAACCCCTCGACCACGGAGGCGGCATTAATATCAATTAATTGAGTGAGAATTAAACGAAGGTCGAAATCAAAATACGTAGGGCTTCTTTTAAGTACCTTCAAATAACATAAATATTGTGATTATTGTTTGCTACTTTACCATACATTTGTATGTAGCAAGGAAATATAAGCTACACGTGCAAGTGCTGAAAAATGTTGAGACAGGCTTATATATACTTATATGTGTGGCTTTCATTGTACTTATATAAATATATAGGAAATCAGATGATATTATAAGGCGTTTTCCTATCCAGACCTGTCCTTTCTGTTTGAAAACACTGTCGTGTCCTTTCCTATATACATGCTTAAAATAACTTTCTTATCTTTAAACAATACTTACTTTTTAAGAATTTATTAGGTGTCGAAATGCTAATTAAGTCGTTTACAAGTGAATAATTTGAATTACCTATAAAATGCATGACCAGTAAGGTAGACTATAAATAGCAGTTCAAAGTAAAACGCAAGGATATTTGCATTTTCTTAGATATATATTGTTAACCATTTCTTTAATCTCAAGGAATAATTCAATCAAAGTTACATGTTTATGTGTGTCATGGGTTTAAACGTCCGTATCGTAATTTCGGACGTTGAAATTTACAGCATGTCATCAGACATGCTATTATTTTTAAACTTTAAACATTATTTTGTTTCGGATATTTCAAGCTTCAGTGTTTCTTGAATAGAAGTCCTCTGATTAACATCATCATGATAACATCATCTGCAGCAGCAGTAGCAGCAGCAGCACTTATTAGAGTTCACGTCACAAAAATGAAATATTGACTTACTGACACCATAAAAAAGTATGGGCATTTTGAACATCACACTGAGTTCCGATTACTTCGTACATATAATGGGTTCGTCCGAGTAAATCCACTGGTGCGTTTAGAGTATACCAAGTGGTACCGATACTAAAATACATTTGGTATCATTAATTACCATTTGATATCACTGGTAGGCTATTTAATTACTCTGAACAGCTTTTATCATACTGTTTGTGTCATTGGCAATATAATATACATTTTTACCAAAGGTGAACCTGTGTTGCCAATAGCACCTAAGCGGACTGACCTTGATCTTTAGTTTAGTCCAGTTTATATATATTTTTTCGATAACTTTTATCCAAAAAATAAATTTGTTTATTTTCAAATCTGCCCTTTTTACATTTTGTAAGCGTGCAATATTATTTCAGTCTAATTTAATCAATTTAATTTCAATCAGATAAGGATCCCCATTTTGAATGACGTCATAAGTATTATAAGACTTGCCAATGTATAGCACTTCTCTGTTTGGAAATTAATCTTGTGTCCGTAAACATTTGTACTATTGGTATGACAATTTATGGTAAGTGAACCCAATGATCTTACTGTGAACACACCCATACTAATGCCATGACATCTTAAATATACTAATGACGTCGTTCAAAACGGCGGTTCTGAACTGAGGTTCATTGTTGTATGAAACTTAGTCTAATATCATGTCAGGCTGAAGTGATGTTGTACATTTGCAAAATGTACAAAAGTGCATGTTATTTGCACTACAATACATTACAATAAAACATGACCAAACTAAGGACAAGATCAGTCATCTGGGGTGCCATTGATACCAATTATGGTTCACCTTTGGTACCAAAGTTTATTAAATTGCCAATGAAACAAATATTATTATTAAATATATTCCGAGTATACTGTTTGTTAATCAGTGGTATCAATGGTATTAATTTTATCAATGGTATTTTAGTTTTGGCGCCACTGGGAATACTGAAGTACTACTAAGTCGGAGTATCAAAGTAATGTGACCTACATAAAATAATGTAATCGATTGTCAAACTGACCTACAACTACCAGATTTAGAGCTAAACTGAAATCGCAGTATAAGTAGTATATACTCTTTGACCTTTATCTGAACGTGTTCTTTTCATTTACGTATGACCTAATCTTTGAAGCCAAGTTTTTGTCCAAGCTTTTATGCAGAATTGAACTTTTACATAAGTTGAATTACTTTTACATACTCTTTTTGTTGATTTTTATTGTATGGTTGAATTTGTTCATGGGAGATCTATGAACTAACAACATCTCTGATGCCCCTAACACCGCTTTGAGCGGTAACATATGATTCAATATACAGGTGATCACGATAAGTAAAGAATCAATGAAGAAATGTTTTCTCTTTGTATTTATTCCCTTCAATGGACTGGAGCCCGTGGGGTATTAGAACGCAAATGGAGGGGCAAGTGACCTGCTTTTGGTACATTGAGGGGTTCATGGTCTGTAAGCCGTATATGATTGGTTAATCAATCTTGTTTCATTAGTGATTGGTTATTTTTTCCATGAATCATTTTTAATAAAACATATAAATAAAAACAGCTAAAAAAGGATAATATGTCGTATAATTTGATTCTCGAAGTAAATCTGGACTACCTTCTTCGACACTCATTCTACTTATAAGAACCCTGGCTTTTCCACATATGTACTGTACAACAGTTGTCACTTGTTAATTAAGACTCAGTCGCGTACTGTATGAAAGACATGTCCAAGGTTCGAAACCCGATGAAAGTCTATGATAGATGTGGCTATGTTTGAAACATCCCCTTTTAAGCGTGATAAGACAGACAATTATTCTGTGGTAGAATTTTAGAATTTAGGTCGTCCAGAACGGCAAAATTGAAAATGTTGAATGCTCGGTTATATTGAGCCTGATTATCCTGATTGTGAACTGCTGTACCTTCAATACATGTACACTATAACAGTGCAGTAAGGAATTCAAGCGCACTTATTTATTATCAATAGCTATAATCTACTTTTAGAAGCTGTGAACTATTCATTATTCTAAAAATCTATTTCAATTATCTAGTTTATTTGGTGCAGGTTTATTTATTGAAGTACCGTTTTGATCAGGTTTTATGGACAGTTTATACATTAATGGTTACTTAGAGGCGTTTTTTAGAATTATCATATTCAGCTCCAACTGTGATTTATTTTATTTAATTTAGGTTTAAAACACAAAAATGTTTATAGAATGAATAGAATAAGGTATTCCAAATTCATTTATATGACCAAACTCAAGGTCTCAAAAAAGCTGCAATAAATTATATTATAGAACATTGACAAGGAATAGAAATAAACAATCTGACAACGAGTAGAAACAAAAACGAAAAGTTACAATTTAGCAACTCTTTACAATGAAATTACATCTGTAAGTAGCAGATCAGCATTAATATACCGCACACTAAAGTAGAAATTTAATAATACGTTGTATTAATTGTAATTTATCACATTTGCATATACATTGTATAATTAATTTAAAAAAAAACTCAGATTTTCGGAAGGAAGTGTTCTATGATATAGAAAAATATCAGAGTCTTAAGTTGCTGTATGTTAGGTAGGCAATCAACTCCATGATACAGTACTCATGCACTACTACTGCTGTAGTATTACATCTAGAACAAATGTGTAAAGTAAATTTTTCAAATTGAAAACAAAAATCATACGATATCTTTATAAAGAAGTATTTAAACTTGGCTGAACAAAGCTATTTAACTCTGCTATGACGACGTCTTTGTTTTATACTCAATCAAGAATCCAAACACTTTTTTCCCTGAATAATGCATTTTTTATCACCATAATATATTCTCAAACTTAACAAATATTTTTCTATTGACAGTCAATATAAAATATTTTCTTTCATCGAAAATACAATACAGTTTACTTACGTATTACATCCTTTATATATTGCCTAAATTATAGGTCTATATACACAGCTAATAACAATGTTATGGTAGAAGTCAGCTAATATATTCTTTAAATTGCCGTGAATATCTGTAAAGGGTAAACTAATAAAATGATATTCGTTGTCAAAGTGAATAAATGCTACATTATTTTTTTTTCGTGAAAATTAAAAAAAAAATAACTTCTGTAATATTTCTATTTGCCTTCCTGTAAGTAAACGATCAGTAGAGTATCGGAGACTGTAACTCCTATAGTGCAAATCTATGATTAATATGTGTTACACATGACACATATTTCCCGTAGCTTCTGATGTAGGGAAATTTTGAAGTCAAGAACAAAATTGTTGAATGTATTGATTATAAATGGAACTGCTCACTGTTTGTAGCTGTGAACTATATCATTGTTTTCTTTATTTTAGTATGATTGCAACACTATAATTGGACCCGGTTTGTTTATTTATTAAATCAACGTTTGAAGTAGATTTCATAAACTGTTTAATATATTTAAGGTTTATTTGAAAATAAACTTATTAAACAATTGATTTAACTTCTCTTACGCATTACATATAAGTGTAAATCGTAAACTAGTATTGCTAGTAGGTGTTGATTAAACCAATATATTTTCACTTCTCAATTAATTGCAACTACTGCTTTTGTTTGTACTTATAAAGTTTGCTTTAGACGACCACAGAACTCTTTCGTGATGCCCTTTTAAAATAACTTCTACATGTACAGTTTCTCGTTATTACAAATGCAACATGACAATATACAAATGACAATAACATACACTCAGAGGCACTTATAACCCGACACTTACATTTTTCTGTATAAATACGTTATTTGTTGACGAATTTTGTTCAAATTTGGACCTTACAAAATTCAACATATCATACTTACTACTTAGATTTATATCTATAATTCATCGAAAGGAAAATCGAGAAAATAACAAAACAAATAGGCTACTGCAAAATGAAAAATCACAGAATGGCTGTAAATATTTGTAGCAAAATGAACAGTCTCTGAATCCCATAACCAGTTCAAATACTTTGTGTGTCCTCCCAATTGTCTATAACATTGTAAACACCTTTGTCTCATAGTTCTCCATTCCTGAAAAAAGTGCTTGCTCGAGTTCTAGCAAAATGCGAGGGGCTTCTGGTCGCTTTCTCACACGCCTGTTCAATTCAGCCCACAAGTGTGATGTTAAGATCTGGTGGCGTGGGAGGAAGGAGTTGCTGGAACTCGAGCAAGCCCTTATGTAGTGATGGAGAAATATTCCCCAAGCTTTCATGAGAAACTCTATGAGACAGGTGTTTACAGGTTGTTATATAGCCATGGGAGGACACACAAAGTATTTGAACTAGTTAACTTATATTTAGAGTTAAATTATGCACAGCGCGTTAACTATAGTTACCTGCACTCACAGTGTCGTTGATTAGCTAATTTTTTAGGGGTTACTTAAGAAAGAGATAACGATAGAAAAGTCATATTCAGATGCTTTTACATTGGTTACTTTTTCTCGGTTAGTTTTGCCTATGAGGAATGCCACCTGGTCGATACTCTTTCTATCATATACATGTAATACATATTCTTGAAAATTTAAGCAGAATGTTTTGAGCGGAGAATTGACTTTTTTCGATTTCCAAGTCTTCACAGCTTTTATTCAAAATTAAACAAACCACCGGGCCAAACAACTATCCACATTTTCTGCAAATAAAAAAAAGCAATATATTGTATGTGATAAATGAAAAAAGTAAAATGTCAGCTGTGGTAAAAAAGAAATACTATGAATAGAAATAACTGCAGCGCTGAATTATTTAAGTAATATTATACATGTATATGGGTATGTTAAATATATTGTAACATTTATAAGTCGCAATGTCGCAATTCTGATATGAAACAATTTTATATTTTATAACAAATACGAAAACTTGTGCCTTATGAAAAAAACTGTTAGAAATGAAAATATATTAACATCTGATATTATGACAAAATTCTTATCCATCCATCTGCTCTCACACAAAAAAAAAACGTGCAAATTGGAGCTGAAAGAATCTCGGGAATTAGGACGAAATTTGAATTTCTATTGACGTTGAAAATATAATTTGATTTTGTGACTTAAAGTCCAATAAAAAAGCAGTAAAAATACCATATCATCAAGAAAGATACATAAATTCCCTTTAAAAGAAATAGGTATAATAGATATAAATATTAATTTGTTCATGTAAATTCCAGCCAAAGATGCTATACTTTGGCCAAATTGTAATAGTATCGCTTTGTACATGTATATAAAGTACAAATTTTGTCATGTCTTTCCTGCTAACTTACTTTTGTCAGATTGCTTTTAATGTATAAGTTTTGTGATGTTGTTTCTTCTGCTACTGGTTTACCAAATTATACTGTATTATTTTGTATATGGTAGTATTTTCTGCTAAAATATTGTAATTTTATCAACTTGTATATAGTACAGATTTTGTGATGCCATTTCTGTACTTTAAACCAGATTACTTTTTTTCGATTTTGTATAGCCTTCAAGTTTTGTGATGATTTTTTCTGCTAAAAGCAGTACTTTTTTGCCAAATTATATCTGTATTATTTTGTATATGGTTCATTTACTGTGATGCTTTTTCTGATAAAAGCAGTACTTTGGCCAACTTATAACAGTGTGCGTAATTTTGCCAGATTGTACTTTTATTAACTTGTATTACGTACAGATTATGTGATGCTTTATTACAATTGTATCATTCTGTATAAGGTACAGATCTAGATGTGATGTCTTAAATTCTGTTCAAATCAATACTTTTGCCAAAATAATGGTAATAGCATGAAATTGTAAAACATATACTTTTTGTGATACTTGTTATGCTTAATACAGCATTTGTGCTATATTGAAATTGTATCATTTTGTATATCGTACAAAATGTGTGATGCTGTTTAATGAACTGTTTGGATTGATAGGTAATATACTCGTTTGTCATGTCATGTTTTAATTATGTATTTGGTATGTTTTAAACCACGCCTGTTTTTCCTTTAGTTCTTTTTCTCTCTTAACTCTTGTATTCCGTTAGATGTGCCTGTTATTATATGATATTCTTGAAGTCAATGAAAGCATTATGAATTTGTTGAGGAATGTTGTATATGAATAAAATGGACAAAAATAAGAGTCGTTAAGTCTGTTCCGTATGCTATGTGAATTTCAACAAAGACGGAGAGAGAAGCCTTGCAAAGACGGGATTGGGCTTGTGTGTTTTTTTTTTGTTTGTTTTTTTTTTGGTGTGGCAGGCATTGGTTGTTATTGGCGTAAGTATATTCTACAATAACTGTGGGGACACTGATGTTTAAATTTGAACCGTCTGCATCGATATAACATACCTTGAATTTTTCAGAAATTTGTATACTTGAAGAGCAAATGGGGCTTGTGATTTATGGCAAACCCGTGAACCCAGATAGAAAGGCGGTCAAACCTAAAACTGTTGACCTAGTTAAAAGATATGCGAAATGTGTAGAGTTAAGAAGATAAACACTGAATGGCGGTTATTATTGTAACATAATACATGTTGACATTGGGTCAAAAAGAAACAAAATGAAACATTGTATGATAGTCATAAAAGAAGGTCGTTTTAGATATATATAACCGAGGCCAAATCGAATCGGATACATGTATAAAATTTGGATCAATATATGTACATCTTTTTCAATTCATGTTTATATATAATAGGGTAGATATCTATCTAAGTAGATTCACATGAAGCGTGAAAGAAGTTAGATGAATACGTATACATGTGTATCTTTATTGAAAACGTGTGTCTTGGAGTTCTAATGAATAGAAACGTGCGCATCTTCTTGGACAATAAAAGTGTGGCATGAAGCGTTACAGGGAGTGCCGCAGAACTGGCGCAGGTGCCTATATACGGATAATCTTTGGTTTTGTCGCTCGGGATCGATATTAAAAGCTATATACAGCATGAAAGCAGACGACACAAGCAATATTACTGCCAGTACCAAGATAAGATGGAAGTATTCACAATTTTATATTTTGTGACGTTCAGTTTAGTTTTAGTGCATGCTTACAACATAAATTTGACGTCATGTCGGACTTGCTCGAACCGGGTATGTATAAATATAAACACCTATGTTTACTTATCTATGACATTGTATATATATGTGTAGGGTCAAAAATGGTTTCGGCAATAACAAATAACAAATTTTTGAAATACCGTAGTTATAGTAAACGTGACAGTTTGGCAATTGAGACTTATTTTAAAAAGAAGAATTTGGGAGTTTGAAGTCTGCGCGTTATCTTGGTAGTTGTTTATATGCTACGTGCGCAATACTTTTTATGATTGCATGACTGAAACGGCTACAATTATTCATTTTTATTATTGCATATGCAAGAACAGAATAATTGAATATTAAATATAACGTTGCGCTATTAAATATAACATTGTATAGCAGTTATGTATAAAATTTAGATCAATATAATTATTTAACAGTACATCATTCTCAATTTATGATTATATATAGTAGGGTTTTTTATAATATAAAATGAACATAACATATATAAAATATAGATTTAATTTTGTGTAAAATATAAATGTTATAAACTTTTTTAATATGGGTGATTTTGAAAAAAAAAGTGTTAAAACATAGTGCTAAAATTGCTTACTTTTGGTGAAATGATTATTTTGAAATGACTATATTTAGTTCAGGGAATGAAATGTTTTAAATGGTTAAATATTTAATACATTGCATATTTATGAAATATTTTATGTTTTGAAACAACATGTGATAAGTAATAATTCTTGACTGATGTGTATTTTGTATGAACTATTTAATGTAAATAAATAACAAAACATGTTAATGATGTTATGGATTTTTTTTCTATATATGATTATATATATATTCTACAGGCTGTCTTAATATGCAGTAAAAGTGATATTAAAAATATAAGGTTTTAATAGAATACAATACAGTTTATGGACAGAAATAGATGAAAAACCATCATGCTTATTCTTAAGCAGTTTGTGTAAAATGTAATGTACATGAAAGTGTTAAGGTACAAACATTATAATTATAATGTATAATGTAGTTTATGTAAAATATGATATACATGAAATAGTCTGTACATGAAAAAGTTTATTTTATGTATATAGAATAATCTCTAAGCATAATGCAATCATTTGTACATGAAATACTGGCTAGCTGAGCAAAAATATTTGAAGAAAATCAAACTTGAGAAAAATTTACTAAGATTTTAAGAAAGGTCAGAAGATTCAAGATTCAAGTAATAATGTTCATATTATGTTCAATTAACAACTAACCACCATCCTTCTATGTGTGACTGATATGGTAAGGTATATTTTTGTATATTTTGACCTCTTTTTGGTACTTAATTTGCTTGGATTTTAAGAGCATAGTGCAATTTGGAGATTACTTTCTTTGTTCACTTCACAATATTTTACTTTTGAGTATATTTTCAACATAAGCATGATATTTTCAGCATAAGCATGAATCTCGAGGCATGCTGCTTTAAGCACTTATTGTACATGTAATTTTAGTTAAAATGCAGTGTACATAAAATACATATTCTTAGTAAAATGTAATGTACATGAAATACATACTCTAAGTAAAATGTAATGTTCATGAAATACATACTCTAAGTAAAATGTAATGTACATGAAATACATACTCTAAGTAAAATGTAATGTACATGAAATATGTACTCTAAGTAAAATGTAATGTACATGAAATATAAGGTCTGAGTAAATGTAATGTACATGAAATGTAAAGTGAAAGTAAAATGTAATGTTCATGAAATATAAGGTCTAAGTAAATGTAATGTACATGAAATATAAAGTGAAAGTAAAATGTAATGTACATGAAATATAAAGTGAAAGCAAAATGTAACTAATGTACATGAAATATATAGTCTAAGTATAATGTAATGTACCTCACGAAATAATGGATTGTTTTGAAAAAGTATGAGTGAATTATAATGCTACATTTTAATATAAAATATTTTAGTTAGAAAAATTGAAATCCCATTAATTTTGTTAGGAAACATTAGTGGTGAAATTATTTTTACATGCACTAAATTATCTTAATAATTTGAACACTATAAGATGCTTTAATGATTTAAACAAGTCAAATCCATTAGGATAAGTTGTAACTTGTATAAATTAAGCAAGGTAGGGGTTTAAAGTGAAAAATATTTACTATTTCTTGGTAAAAACAGTCCAAACCAAAAATCACCAATCAGTTACTTTAATTATGGACATTTCTTAATACTTAAGTATCAAACAATTATATTTCTTAAGATATATACCAAATATTAAACATTCCAGTTATACAATTTTTCTATAATATCAATGCATAAGAGAGGGTTTAAGTGAAACATTTAATAAAAAAAGTTTAATTTTGGAAACATACTCATTTAATTTTGACTAACTGTAACTTTTTGTTTTTGTTTCTTACATAATATATGTATTTTGTTTGCATGATTTAATTCACCTAATGATATTTCATTGACTTTTCTCACTTAATTTTTCATTAAAAAACAATTTTTTTTAGATTTTATAAAGATTCTAAAATGCTTTTATGATATCTAAAACTTTAATTATTATTGTTTTCATTATAAAAGGTCAATGATTGAATTTTATAGAGATATAATACTATTGATAATAGCAGAGCTGTTGGAATGTAAACAAGCATTTTTATATAGTAACAAAGGTATGTGACTAAGTGACTTCCAATTTTTGATGTTGTTTACTATTTAATCAGTGTTATGTTATACAAAATATTTGTGAAAAATGACCCAAAATTTTTACACTCATTTGAATAGTAGTAGCATTTATTACATGCTTTCCGGTGGTTTATAGAAATATATCAGTGATATAAAACTGGTAATTTCACTGTTTGAAACAGTGAAATTACCACTTTGATAATTTCACTCTTTTGAATTTAAGCCCCTTTCGTTGTTTAAGTGAAATACCAGCTTGCACAGTACTGGGTACCAACTTAATGACGTGACGTCGTAAATGACGTCAAGCTGTATTATTATTTGGCGCGCTTTTCATTGAGTATTAGGTTTAATGTATTTTTAAAATGTTTCTTTGCATATAATAAAAAGAAAATTTGTTTAGTTTAGTGTAAGATCGAAATATATTTCACCTTGTGAACACCAAAAGTTCATATTTCACTCGTGGCTGCGCCACTCATGAAATATACCTTTTGGTGCTCACTCGGTGAAATATATTCCGATCTTACACCGAACTAAACAAATATCCTCTATATAAATATGATTTTCAAGTCATTTCCGAGTATATTTCTTATTTATCCTTTGCATATATTTCTGTTTTAAGTGTCCCAGCTGATCTATGGAATAAAATGAAACAGATTTTATTTTCATTGTTTAAATTGATTGTTTATTTTCATTGATTGTTATGGTACATGAATAAAATGTAAAGAATTGCTGATTTGCACAGAAACAAGCCTTAGATTTAGTGATGATATCGATAAATAACAAAACATTAATACAAAAATAATCTGATCAAAATGAGGATCAACTTTAAGATCATAATCAGTATTTGGATCAACTGTAAAATGCCCATATCTTACAAAAATAACAATAAATATATTTTAAAATTGAAAAAAACATGCTATTTTAAGTACAGTTCCTTCAAGTTAATATTAAATATTTATTCAATGAGGATAGACAATGGAGAATTTTAAATGGAGTTTTTAAATTTGATCCTAATCCTGAACTTTAAATCTTTAATAAGTAAACACAGGGCCATGATATAAGTATAGATCAGACTTTAATTGGGTTATAATTGTTTACCTTGACTTGATACAATTTGAGCCACGTCACGACAAAACCTGTGAACATAATGTGTTTGCGACCAGTATGTATCAAGACCAGGCTGCACATCCGTGCAGTCTGATCAGGATCCTTGCTATTTGCTATCAGTTTCTCTACTTGTAATAGAGTTGGTAAGCGAACAGCATGGATCCTGATCAAACTGCGCAGATGTGCAGGCTGGTCTGGATCCATGTTTGTCGCAAACGCACTATGTTGGTTTTGTCGTGACGCGGCTCATTTTAGCATTTAAGTTTTAGATGATCTTATGATTATGACATCTACATAATTACAAATAACAAACAAAATTACATTAAAGCATCATGGCTCAATATTCAAGCTTACTTTTATTATTTTCATGAAAGTTTTGAAAATGTATTATAAAGTAGAATATTGTGAAGTGAACAGAGAAAGTAATATATACATTAATGCTAGGGCACTTACAATCCATGAGGATTACCAAAAAGATGTACTTTGTTACACATGCCATAGAAAAACAGTGATTAATACTTCAAAATCAGTCATTAATTGCACATAACATGTAAATTATTACTTGAATCTTGATTGTTTTTACTTTTATTAAAATCTTCGTAAATTCTCTCAAGTTAAGATTTTCTTGAAATATTTTGGCTCATCTTGGGGCATGCAGCTTTGAGTTTTATAAGCTGGATCATTTAGTTCATACAGAATTTGTTTACTTTTGATTAAGCTTATATAGACAATTTTGTTACACAATTCTGGAAGTAATTTGAAACAAATAAACTGGAAATAAAGGAAAAACTTATTAATGGGGAAGATTGTTTTGTCAGTTTACCTGCAGGCAATATGGACAATGTCATGTTTGTTCTCGAAATAGTTAGAATAAGAATCTGCATCGCTTTCAAAATTGAGAAAGCTTGCCTATGATTGGCTGTTTGAAAGGTCATGAGAAGGTGACAACCGATTGGTGGTGGACTTCAGATCTTAACGCATAGTGTTGTTAAGGAGCTGATTTTAATCAGATTGACCTTGGGTGTTACAAACTTAAAGCAACACCCGGGGGTCAAAACCACCTTGCCTGCTGGAGCTGATTTTAATCAGATGAGGGCTATTTCCTTCTTTGAAATAATGCTCAAAGTTCCACTTCAAACTTGCAGAAATATGATTATTAAATAATATTTAGTAATATTACTGAGCACACTTTCTGGGTAACTGACAATTGTCAGAGGACTCAGTAGCACTACTTCTAATCTTAGAACTTTTATTATATCAATTGGTATTCTAATTAATGTTATATAATATGAATATATTAATGTAATTAGAAAATGGGTCAACGCAAAATAGTAAAAAACAAACAGTTGAGTCAGATTTACTGTGACTGTATTAAAATTATCATTTAAAAAATGCAAAACTAATAAAAAATATTGTAACCTCTAATTCAGCTAAATATATTGGTTGGCTGGAAATATTCTCAAAAGGAAAAGAAAAAAAGAATCAAAGTACAGAAGGTGCTGAATTTGTTTGGGTCTCAGAATGTCAGAAAGGTGAAGGTTGTGAGATTATAAACCAATTTGTTTTAAAGTGTCAACCAAATTCTGTTTCCAGTGTTATAACTTTAGTAAATTGGGCTATAAGACTAATTGCAACACTGATATTAGATTCAATGTTTATTTGCTTAAACAATTAAAAAGAAAAACAAAAACCTAAAAAAAACATCAGTTGCCTAAACTTGGATTTGAACTCTGGACCTCTTGCTTCTAAAGCGAGCGTGTAAATCTCTCGACCACGGGGAGTAATAAGATAACAGCCTGAAGAATACCATTTTATTCTTAATAAGAGTTTGTAACCCATAATAATTTCGATATATTTTGTTCACGGTAAACCTTTGTTTAACACTGAAATAAAATAATCAAGGAGCTGAATATAAGCATGTATATCTATAAGAATAACACAATATTAGAAATCTTCGGCCAATCGGTAACTATCTTTTCTTTACGAAAATTAATGCGCCTGTCATTTGACAATCTTTACGCAGTGACCCCCCTTAATTATCCGGCGTTAATGTACATATGAAGGGAAGTAACCGCTTCGAGGAGTTTGGACTACTTTCGGTATTTGCAAATAAGAACATCAGGGTCTGAAATTTCGCTACCATTATTTACAAATAAAAACTGTTATTTTTATAAAGAGTTGTCTTCTTATCATTATCAGGGGTTAAAATTTATTCAACATAATTGAACATGACAGTTGTTAATAAATGTAGTGAAAATATAGACAGTCATGTTCATTTGTCAGTTAATAAAGAAGATAAATATAAAGAATTATAGTGTTGAATATGATTTTAATTTTATAATTAAAAAAAACAATGAAAAAAAACCCAACTTTTAAAAGAATTCAAGTTTTGTGGGTAAATTTATATATTCTAATTATATATAGTAAATATTAGACACAGTCATCGTAAGTAGTGGACCCACACAGACTATAGTCTGACAACCAGAGTAATCACCAATTTCTCCTCAATCCAAACTGCCACCACTGGATTCCTAAGCAGACGGACCATTTTCATTTGTTAAAGGTGCATGCCTCCAGATGAGACAAAATATTTCAATAAAATCAAACCTGAGAAAAATGTACTTAAATTTTAGGAAAAGTAATGGATTTGAGATTTAAATAATAATTTACATGTTATATGTGAATAATGATAGATTTTTGGCCGGGTTGCACAGGTGCAAACCCGGGTTATAGTATGGTGAATGTCGGGCGGCAGGCGGGCGGCGGGCGGTGGGCGGCGGGCGGGCGGAAAAAAAATTTCGTAACAGTTTTCTCAGCAACTACTTATCACAGCCTCTTGATATTTGGCATACAGCATTGACACATGGTTCCATACCGTGGGATTCGATTTCAGGTCTGTCGCTCATCCACTATCTGTTTATCCACTTACTTAAATTAGTGAGATTTTTCAACATCAATGGTAGGAAATTTTCGTAACAGTTTTCTCAGCAACTACGTATCACAGCCTCTTGTTATTTAGCATACAGCATTGATACATGGTCCCATACTGTGGGATTCGATTTCAGGTCTGTCGCTCATCCACTTACTGTTTATCCACTTAGTTAAATTAGTTAGATTTTTTGACATTAATGGTCAATGGTAGGAAATTTTCGTAACAGTTTTCTCAGCAACTACTTATCACAGCCTCTTGATATTTGGCATACAGCATTGACACATGGTCCCATACCGTGGGATTGGATTTCAGGTCTGTCGCTCATCCACTATCTGTTTATCCACTTAGTTAAATTAGTGAGATTTTTCAACATCAATGGTAGGAAATTTTCGTAACAGTTTTCTCAGCAACTACTTATCACAGCCTCTTGATATTTGGCATACAGCATTGATACATGGTCCCATACTGTGGGATTCGATTTCAGGTTTGTCGCTCATCCACTTCCTGTTTATCCACTTACTTAAATTAGTTAGATTTTTTGACATTAATGGTCAATGGTAGGAAATTTTCGTAACAGTTTTCTCAGCAACTACTTATCACAGTCGCTTGATATTTGGCATACAGCATTGACACATGGTCCCATACTGTGGGATTCGATTTCAGGTCTGTCGCTCATCCACTTCCTGTTTATCCACTTAGTTAAATTAGTTAGATTTTTTAACATCAATGGTAGGAAATTTTCGTAACAGTTTTCTCAGCAACTACTTATCACTGCCTCTTAATATTTGGCATACAGCATTGATACATGGTCCCATACTGTGGGATTCGATTTCCACTTAGTCGCTTTACCACTTCCTGTTTATCCACTTAGTTAAATTAGTTAGATTTTTTGACATTAATGGTCAATGGTAGGAAATTTTCGTAACAGTTTTCTCAGCAACTACTTATCACAGCCTCTTGATATTTGGCATACAGCATTGACACATGGTCCCATACTGTGGGATTGGATTTCAGGTCTGTCGCTCATCCACTTCCTGTTTATCCACTTAGTTAAATTAGTTAGATTTTTTGACATTAATGGTCAATGGTAGGAAATTTTCGTAACAGTTTTCTCAGCAACTACTTATCACAGCCTCTTGATATTTGGCATACAGCATTGACACATGGTCCCATACTGTGGGATTGGATTTCAGGTCTGTCGCTCATCCACTTCCTGTTTATCCACTTAGTTAAATTAGTTAGATTTTTCGACATTAATGGTCAATGGTAGGAAATTTTCGTAACAGTTTTCTCAGCAACTACTTATCACAGCCTCTTGATATTTGGCATACAGCATTGACACATGGTCCCATACTGTGGGATTAGATTTCAGGTCTGTCGCTCATTCACTTCCTGTTTATCCACTTAGTTAAATTAGTTAGATTTTTCGACATTAATGGTCAATGGTAGGAAATTTTCGTAACAGTTTTCTCAGCAACTACTTATCACAGCCTCTTGATATTTGGCATGCAGCATTGACACATGGTCCCATACTGTGGGATTCGATTTCAAGTCTGCAGCTCATCCACTTCCTGTTCACATTAATGGTCAATGGTAGGAAATTTTCGTAACATTTTTCTCAGAAACTACTAATCACAGCCTCTTGATATTTGGCATACAGCATTGACACATGGTCCCATACTGTGGGATTCGATTTTAGGTGTGTAGCTAATCCACTTCCTGTTTACCTACTGAATTAAATTTTCGACATTAATGGGTCAATGGAAAATTTTTTTCGTAACATCACAGCCTCATGATATTTGGTGTACAAATGCAACCCGGCCTTTTCTGTCTTTGACCCATTTTATAGTATTTATCATCATATTTCTATGGCGTTACTAACGCAGGAAAGGCTATTTTTGAATATTTTGTCCACATTTTGGTAATTAACATGGGTTGTGAGTGCCTTTTGTAATGTGTGAATTGCTTCCTTTCGATTTCTTCACATCATTTCACTTTTAAATACATTTTCAAAATTTTCATCAAAATGTGCATGAATCTGCTTTAATATACCATGGATATACATAATGTACTCTAAAGAAATTCTAAAATAGGACTTAAGATACTGTGTTAGTTTAGATACTATTCTTAGTTCAATATGATTGAACCTTACCCATTCTAAAAATCTTAAATGTACCGGCCTGTCGTAAATCTAGGCAAAACCATCCAGCATTTTGATGGAAAATTCAAAATTTGTGCACTGATTAGAGTGAATAGGTAACAGCACTGAACATTATCAGAGGGCACAGATGTGACAGACAATCTTGCCCATCACCATTGTCATATATTATATGTGTAATTCAAGCTAAGGATTTCTGATGCCCGTCAGATGCCCGTCAGTGTAACAACTACATGTATATAAAGTCAATCAATGAAATAATAACTTGATACATAATCATATTTGATAAAATTGTGTGAAATCGTCAATATAAATGTAAAATATCAAAAACACAAACAAAATACATTCTACTTAATTTGACTTTAATGTAAATAACTAGAGGATAATTATTCAAGTTTTTTCTATAAATACAGGATTTATTTTCATCTTGTGCTATGAAAATAAACATTTCATGAGTGGCGGTAGCACAAGATGAAAATAAATCCTGTATTTATAGAAAAAGACTTGAAATTTCTGTTTATTATACACTGTATACATTTTTATTTTTGATATTACAATTTGATAGGATTTACCCTTAAATTTTGTATATTGGCTGAATTTAGAAGAAAGTAGTCTGGCAAGACACCAGTGAATACATTGAAAATACGGAAAATGAAAATACACATTTTATTTAATCAATTTTTCTCAATATTTCATTTATAAGTATATAATAAATGTCTTTATCATTATTGTGTGAAATAATTTATGCATGTTTTAATGAACCCTCAATAAGTACAGGGGTCATTTTCAGACAACATGCATTTTGGTGACAACAGAGGTCATTAATTTTTTATCTATATTGTATACACAAATTAAAGAAAACAAAGTGTCTTCATAGCCAAGTGGTTAATGCGTCTGACTATTAATCTAATGATTGCTTGCAGCATGCTTTTAAACCCCGTCAGGGGCAAGTCTGATTGTGTCCTAGATCAAGAAACTTTACCGCCATTGCTCAGTACTAGTAGGTTCCAGGAAAGTATTCAAAAGTGTGAAAGCTTATAGCTACCTATTCAATCAAACTAAAATAAATTCTGTATAAACCAAAGAAGACAATAGATGTTCAAATAAAACTTTTATTTGACTTTCATGGTCACAAATCTCTACTAAATGCACAAATCTATCAAAATTGTGAATAAACATTACAGTGGCTCTCTTTCTGCAAAGGGAAGTTGTAAATAGAGGATAGCCTAAAATTATGTGAGAGAGAAGCCATATGAATTGAGACAATTTCCTTATCGTTTTATGTTTGTAATTTAAGTACTGGCATTGGTGTAACATCAAGCAGTATAGTTATTATCACAGTAATTGGTATGAATCTGTAGATTAAAACTTGTTCAATGATGAACTGTGAATGAAAGGTAAAGAAAAAGAGAATATTTCTAAGTTGTACCATTGTCAATCATTCATCTTAATATTTTCATTTTTAGGGACGACTCAGAAGCCATTCCTTGCACATTTTAGGCAGAGTCCATAGCTTGAATGTCACACCTTAAATCTTTATGCTCTGTTTTAACCATAGGATGCAATTCTTTTACTTTTTTCTTTGAAATAGACCACTTTTAGTAATTTTAAAAAGCAAATTACAAGTACTATTTCATAGTTCTGTTTTAATCGGCACTCTGTCTCATTTGTTAGTTTGCAAGTGATGTAGATGTTTAAAGATATTGGAGCCATGCATGGACCAATGAAAAAAAAGGCTAATTTTATAAATCAGTCTAAATTCTTATTTATAATTTGAATAAACAGTTCAGTAAAGTATATATTTCTATATTGGCAAATCACAATTAGTATCTTATATATAAATTGTATATGTAATAATTCGCAAATATGATATTAACAGCAAGTAATAAACATAAAAATTCAAAATTCTTGTAACATGTTTTATAATGTATATTATATGCTATAGATTAACACAAAGGAGAAATTATACAACCCAAATACACAGTTGATATTCATTTAAGCATCGTCTGTAAATCTAATTCTAAAAAAAAATCTACTGTCAGATAATATGTTACCATGGATACAATACACATAAACTTCTAATTTACAGATAGATCAGTTGACATTATTCTAAGAAGCAGATATTTTTTTCCACTGTTGCTACAGTCAGATGTGTGATTAAACAAAAACAGCAGTTCATTTAATGACATTTTTACGCCATGAAAAATATTTTTTCTCTTTTTAAGAAAAAGTGTATTGAAGCATTTGTTTTCAGCTGTTCTGAGATTTAAAATTGGGAAAACGTGAACTGCAGAGAGTTAAACTTGATTTAAAGAATATTTCAATTGGCCTTCAAGGACAAGTGAAAGAGAAAGAGGTCTTTGTAAACATGAGATTAAGTTGTTCCAGCTGAGCTTTGTCAACATTTTTTTTTCATCTTATGAAATTTAATGAATGCACTCTGGTCAGTCTATTCTATTGCTGTAGTCTGGGGCACAGATACATGGACCCAGTGCCCAGTATTTATTTATATGTTGTCTGGGACACAGTTATATGGGCCCAATGCCCAGTATTTATTCATTTTATGTCTGGGGCACAGTTACATGGACACTGAATGCCCAGTATTTATGCATTATGTATAGGTTAGAGTGCATATTGGGTGTTCTTCGTAAATAAGAAAGCTAAAAAGGAGCGAAGCTTGCGAAGTGACTGTAGCTTTCTTATTTACGAAGAACATCCAATATGCACTCTAACCGGCTTAGTGCTCCGCCCATTTTTTTCCGCCCAACACACTGCGTGACGTCACACGATAGCCTAAATGTGTATAACCAATTTTGGAAGAGGTAGCGGTACACATTTTCGGGTCACGTGTTTTGCATAGCTTATTCCCGCATTCTGTCTTGGTAAATCAGACAATATCACGGTGCATATCCATATCGGTACCCTCTTTGCGAAATATTCTCAAACGGTACCCTCTTGGTCATTCTCTGCTAAAACAAACCAGCGATGGATAACAATGCAGTAAAAATTCATTGTAATAAGGAAAGGAGGTATGACACGTAGAAGAGATGTATACCACGGAACACTAGAATGTTTTATTTATGTGCTGATTTGTCATGTGCCCGATTTTCATGTACTGCAACTTCACAATTATTAAGCTACAAAAAGTCAACATGTCATGCCTCGCCCGTCACCTCGACATATTTTTCGGGCTGAAATGAACCTGTAGCTTGATTATATATGCAGCATACATATTTATTATATTCATATACATATCATCTTTGGACAAATGGCAGTATTATTGTCAAAAATAAATGTAAAATTAATAAAAACACCCTACTTTCGGTTTTGCAGCGGCACAGGCTGTAATATTTACATAAAAAGTAAGAAATATTACATACATACTTTGTTGGAATAAGTGAACTTTTTATTTGGAAATTATAAAATGATACTAAGTGTTAGAAAAAAATTTCAGTTCATGAACTCATGAACTGAAAAATTTCAGTTCATGAACTCTCGTGAGTTCATGAACTCACTGATCGTCAACAAGAGTTGGCTGACCTTGGTAACACCCATAATGCAAAAGTCAACATGGCCGCCAGAAACAAAGCTCTACATGTGTTTTAACAAACTTTCGGTGCAAACTTACTTAAAAATGGAATAAATAACAATGACTTAGCAAAATGAAGAAAAAGTGATGTATTTACATAATGGACTATATAAAATCTTATGGAAAATTGTGTCAAAGAAATAAATTGAAGAGCAAACTGGCAAGTTGTGAATTCTAATGACAATTCAATTTGTACATAGGGAATCAATGAGCACAGTGTTTAACAAGTTTCATTACTTGTGTAATGGGCTTTTGTGTTTTGTATTTGTACTAAAACACTGTCTATTGTGCATTTTATGGCTGGTACAAATCAGCAGTCTTAGAATTAAATGAAAATTGATTGTGATGTCACATTATTATGACCCCTGGGAGAAGTTTTTGAATTGTTCATGAACAAGTTCATGAATGTGCATGAACAACAAATGAGACTTTTTTTCTTTCATGGACAATTCATGAATCGATATATTCATGAACATGTTCATGAATATCTTGATTCATGAATTGTCCGTGAACGAAAAAAAGTCTCATTTGTTGTTCATGCACATTCATGAACTTGTCCATGAATATGTTCATGAACAGTTCATGAATTATTCATGGAATTCTCGCAGGGGTGGTTCCGTAAGTAATAAAACATTTTAACTGTTATTTTGCCTGTTTTCATGAACCTCTTTTTTTAATTCTATGCCGAAGTGACGATTATACATGTGCGTGTACGGAAAAAACATGATGCATAAATATTGATTAGTAGGAGTAAACTTCAAGATCTCTGCACATGCGTATATTTCACTTTAGCGCTCTTCGAAACTTAGCTCCGCCCACTTGCGTTTTATAATATAAAACGTCCAGTTTATATAAAATCTGTTCTATTAATATTTGAAACCTGAAAATTTGAAAAATCCTCGTCGGTGATTGGCTTAAAAAAATGGCGAGCACTAAGTTGTCTTGGGCACAGATACATGGATGCAAATAATTATTTATAAATATTACAGGTATGTAAAATGACCTAAAGAAATTGCTTTTAACACAAATCTGCCTAAGAACTGTACTTAATATATTGTTTTTCAATGTAATTCTTAGTATAGCAATTTTCTTCAGGCTTTTTTTT
Source organism: Ruditapes philippinarum (assembly GCF_026571515.1). NCBI lineage: Eukaryota > Metazoa > Mollusca > Bivalvia > Venerida > Veneridae > Ruditapes > Ruditapes philippinarum. Next base: position 104,544 of record NW_026866849.1, read on the forward strand.
TGTCTCAGCCCATAAATATAGTAATATTTCTTTTTGTTTTTCATGTTGATAATGATTTGAGTGCAGTGAATTGCTAACCTGCAATCATTGGTATTGAATTACAAACAAAAATGTTGAAGTTAAAATTGTCAAAAAAATACCTTCAAAATTGAAAAAAAAACACTGTTTCAGTATTTAAACCTTTTTTTTTTGCTGGAATTGAAGGTGAATATTGCCATAATTATAGCAGTCCTGAGGAAGGCTCTTTTACTGTTGGCTGACTACCTTTAAAATGTCACGTTGATATCCCCTTAATTAATAATCCACCTGTGCTGAACAAATCCATTTAAAGGAATTCTACTGAGTATTTTTAACATTAAGGGACTTAAAATACTTCTTCAAGATTGATGATCCATTTGATGTAGTTCTAGATCAATAACTTGTGTGTAAAATTTCTGATAATTAGCTCTTATCGTTCATAATGCATAATTATTTTTATTGTGAAAAATGACCCAAAATTGAAAAACATTGCAATGCTTTTCACTTAAATCACAGAAATACTATTTTCAATTTATTTCTGAGTATATTTCTTAATTATCTTTTGCATGTCATCTTTTGGTTTTAAGTGCCCCTGAGCTCATCTTTGTAAGAAATTTTATGTTTTTGGGTAGGTTTTTGGACCTCAGTGGAAATCCTTCAAGAAATTCAACTGGGCAAAGTTAACAGTCAATGATTAAATGATGATAATTTTTTACCATTGTTTGTAATTTAAGATGAGCCCTAGATTATATAAAGTCACCAAGTTCACTGGAAATCCAGTGGTTTACACTGGAAATCCAGTGGTTTACAACTGAAATAAATTTGACCAGTGGCATACCACTACTCAATATAGGTTACCAGTGAAAAACCAGTGGAATACCAGTGGAATTATAATAACCACTGAAATGCAGTGTTATTCCACTGGTATTATGTAGTATTCCAGTGGAATACCAGTGGATTTATGGTTACCACTGGAATACAGTGGTATTCCACTGGTATTCCACTGACATTTTTACTGGGGTATAGTCTGATATTTTGTATAACTTCCTGACAGACAGTTTTTCAAAATCCTTAAAACTGTCTCTCTTAAATAAGTTTGACAGTATGATACTATAGTCAATATATATTTAAGTTAATATAAGTTCAAACGGTATTAGAATAGAACAGTTAAGTTCAAACGGTATTAGAATAGAACAGTTAATGATGTTTGAGTTACCCCCCTTTTATAAGTCATTACCTTTAATTCCGTAATTATTGTTCATGATCTTTATGAACTTCTCACTGTAAGCTTAAAGTTAAGGCAAAATACGAGGAAATAGAAACAGATTAAATGCTATTATTGAATCATAAATGTGTAAGCTGAAACACACAATGTATTGATGTGTCAATCAAAAATTATGTGTTAAAAGTTAATTTTATTTATCTCCTGCTAGCTGCATGCAAATGAGATACCATCAGTATAGTTTAACATTTTTTTAAGTACTGTCTATTGCATAAGTATGACATTTGTTGGCATTATAAAGTGCCCTTATTCCTGGATCTAGTGCTAGTGGCTTGAATTGTAGCTAATTCTAGTGCATTGGCATGATCTAGTACCTTTTACAATTACTGTAGCGTGCGCTTTGTTTATTGGCTACTTAACACCGATTTGGAGTTTTGATTGCGTAGGAATTGACAACGAAGACCTCCACAAAATTATTATAGAGAGATGTATGCTGCATCTTGGCTTTATGATGTTGTACATCTTTCATGCTTGTATGTCCTGGTAAGGTACTCTGCTTGAAGTGGAAGTGATTAGACCTTTGCCACTAGTATATATAACCAGTCCAGCCTTCACAATTGTGCAGTCTGACCAGGCACTATACTATAGGGCTGTCCAACTTTAAGTTTCCATCTTGACATCTCCAAATTGATAATTGACATTTTCAATAAATATAACTTAATAAGGATGTTACAGAATGTCGGTGGTTCTAAGCAGGTGCTTGCTCATGCCTGAAGTAATGCCCAGAGGGGCACCTGAGGTCTTCCTCCACCAGTAAAGCTGTAAAATTGCCATACAACCTCTACTGTGTTGGTGCGATGTAAAACTCGTCCGAACGAAATTACAAAAAATGGAATTTTTTTAGAAATTCATTATGTTACCCTGAATGAAAATTATCATATGGAATACCACAGGTACTTTAACTGGAATTCAACCTCAGTTCCTGGACTGGTAGTTAAATATTCACAGATAATTTGATTGTAGTTTCCAGTGAAAGTCATTTGGAACTCTCACGTACCAAATTACAAGTGAAATTCAACTTTTCAACTTTTGTACCAGTGGAATTCCACTAAAATACCTGCGAAATATAAAATACAAGTCAGGTTATTTAATTATACAGAGGTTAAAGGAGATAATTTTAATAGAAAGACAAGAAGTACTCTCACAGGGTTTACTACAGATACCTTATAAATCATTATAGAGTTTATAGAAACAAAATAATTACAGTTATATCATATTCAAAGTCTATTGATTTTCTTCCTCATCTCTTCTCTGTCTTTGATGTTATATAAAGGCTTAAAATAGAAAGCGAACCAGTTAAGTTAATCTCTATCATTATGAACAAGTATTTAAAGAGAAGTTGTCATTTGGAGATAAAAAAAAAAAATAATGATATTGAAAATAATGTTATCTGTTATTCAAAAACTATGGTTATAGATAAATAATATTTCTACTATTTTAAATCTGAATGCTTGAATACAAATGAGTAATGTACGCTGCTTTTATGCGAGATGCAACAAGTTCTTCTTGTCCTTAATTAACCATTTGCATGCTGGGAAAATTGTCGTCTGCTAAAAAAGTTGTCTGCTAAATTTTTGAATTTGTTAGATTTAAAAAAGAATTGAGGTTGATAGTGTCAAACAGTTAAGATAGTCATACTCTAATGCTTTGCTACCAAAAAGATTTCTAACATCGGCCAATATATCGTAATAAATTGGGTCATTTCTGGAATGTTATTTTTCACAATCTTCGAACTCAATAATTTTTAACTGTTTATTACTGGAATTAAGTACATGGCGATATAGGATGAGCAATTGTAAATAATTCAATGCCAAATATTTCGAAAAAATAACGTTCCAGAAATAACCAATTGGATACGATATTGGCCGATGTTAGAATTGTTTTGGCGGGAAAGCATTACAGTAAGACTACCTTAAATATCTGAGAAGACACTAGACTATAGAGTATTTGTGGAGGTACTTATTTAAGTCGGGTATCCAATTAAGATCATACATGTGAACTTTTTTTGATGATCAAGTGCAAAAAGTGGGAGATTTTAGAATTTGCAATAGACAAAGAAGGAAGTTCTGACTTCAAAAATAGGGAGATTTCTTTAATTTGTGAAAATACCCCTTATTTTTAAAAAAATCTTTGAAAATATTGCTGCAGAAAGTGGGAGTTTCCCGCTAAAAGTGGGAGAGTTCACATGTATGTTAAGATGTTTGCTTAATCACAGACAGCTAAAAGTTTTTAATATCTGGCTGAATTTTTGTGATCTATTGGTGCTCAGCAGCTTTACATTATGTAGTTGACCATAATTAATCTAGTAGCTTTAAATCAGAGTAATAGATGCTCTGGAACTCGGAAAATTTGCTTTTTTTCTCATCTTATTCCGATGTACATACATTTTGAGTAAATATATTGATAAAAGGCATAACAGGTTGCATGGCGGCTCTGTTTTGGACCATAGTGCACCATGATTAGCTTCAGTGGTAAAAGTTTGTTTGTACCCAGTGGGATTTGATTGGAAAAACGGACATTTGCCGAGTTCCGGGATGTATATGTCAGTTCAGCACAGTAAAATTAAGCAGTCAAGTTAAGATATAATATTGAGGTTTGACCGCAAAACTACAGTAACTGAATTGAAATAAAGAAGGATTTACAACAGTTTATAAGAGCGATCAACCTTCGATATATAGCCTACAGTCTGTCTGGTCTGAGACAAACACATTGACCTCTCTTTTATAATACTGGTGTTAATTTGAAGCTAGTAATTTCTGTTGCTGAGTGCCTCTGAGAATTGAGATATAATTTGTACATGAAATATATTTTAACCTGTTAGTATTGCTGTCACAAAAATGTGCCATGTTTGTTATTTTTGGGAACGTAATATAAAACCGTTATCTGAAACGTAATTAGTGCTGTTAAGTTTTAGTCTCTGGTGCCAACACGGCTTTTTTTCTAGATAAATGCTTTTCCAATGAACGGAATGATGCTTTGTCAAGTCAATTTCTATAAATACCACCTCTGACAACTGTGTTAAATTGTAGGGAATTGATATTTTCGCTCAGTGGTCTAGAGTGCAAAGTTTTGCCCATCATGGTGTTGAATATGAATCCCGCATGGGTAGGATTTTTATGCCCCCGAAGTGAGACATATTTAAATTGCACTGTCCGTCTGTGCGTCCCCACTTCATTCGCGTCCGGACTGTAACTTTGTCATACATTGAGGGATTTTGAAATAACTTGGCACAAATGTCAACCACATCAAGACCAAGAACCACGTCCCTACGTGACACTATCATTTTGAAGTTTCACATTATCGCAATTAGAGTAAATAGGTACACACATTCGTGTACCGACTGTAACTTTGTCATGCATCAAATGATTTTAAAATAACTAGGCATAAATGTCTACCACATCAAGACGATGTGTCGCGTCCAAGAATTACGTCCCTACCTCAAAGGTCAAGGTCACACTAACATTTTGAAGTTTCACATTATCACAATTAGAATTAATAGGTACACACAATTGTGTCCGGGCTGTAACTTTGTCATGCATCAAAGGATTTTAGAATAACTTGGCATAAATGTCTACCACATCAAGACGATGTGTCGCGTCCAATAATCACGTCCCTACCTCAAAGGTCAAGGTCACACTAACATTTTGAAGTTTCACTTTATCACAATAAGAGTTTATAGGTACACACATTTGTGTCCGGATTGTAACTTTGTCATGCATGGAAGGATTTTAGAATAACTTGGCATAAATGTCTACCACATCAAGACGATGTGTCGCGTCCAATAATCACGTCCCTACCTCAAAGGTCAAGGTCACACTACCATTTTGAAGTTCACTTTATCACAATTAGAGTTTATAGGTACACACATTCGTGTCCGGATTGTAACTTTGTCATGCATTGAAGGATTTTAAAATAACTTGGCACAAATGTCTACCACATCAAGACAATGTGTCGCGACTAAGGCTCATGTCCGTCCGTGTGTCTCCACTTACACAACAATCATGTCCAGACTGTACTTAAGTGTCATGCATTGAGGAATTTTGAAATAACTTGGCACAAATGTTTATCTAATGTCGCATCCAGAAACCACGTCTCTAAAAATCTTCAAAGGTCAAGGTCACACTTATATTTTGAAGGTTCACACAATCACAATTAGAGATTACAGGAACAATAATACAAAGAACAATGTTCAGCAATTAATTACTTTCATTCGCTGTTCTTTTCATAATACCTGCATGCTTAAGAAACCTTAGATTTCAGGGGCATTCGTCACTTGGGTGACAGCTCTTGTTTCTGATACATTTAAGTGTTTGTGCTATGGATTAAAATCTTAGATGCTCATGTGACAGTATTAGTCAAAGAAGGTCTACTGAGGTCATATAGCCTAAAAACTTAGAATTTGAGTTTTTGCATAAATCAAGTGATTTAGCACTTAAAATGGAAAAATCTGCAAAGGATAACAAAGAAATATATTGAGAATTAAATTGGAACCGTTTTCATTTTTGGGTCATTTTGCACAATAAAAATGGTTATTCTGGAACTACTGGGCGAGGGAAAGACACACAAGTTATTGGTCCAGACTTGATTAATCATATGGTATACAAATCTCTGAAAATTATTTCCAGTTACAGTCGAGACTGCCTTAGCGACCCCCTGATTTAAACGACTCCCTGTCTTATCCGACCTTGTTTCAGTACTCCCAACGTATTTTCCTATAAAAATGGTCTGAATTAAACGACTCCCTGTCATATGTGACAAGCGACCCTAATTGTCTGGTCCCAATGCAATGTTTTGTCTGATTTAAACGACTTTCACACCTTTTAATTGTCCGTTAATCAGATAAATAATACCTATTTTAACACCCAGGGGGCCAAAATAATTAAGTCCAATTATAATCCAGTAGCAAACAAAGTCTACACACCTCTGTCTCAATTACACAGTTAACATGTATACAGGTATCGAGTGACGTCACTAAGCGTCTGTTAATGGGAAGCATCATGGTGTGTAATGTACATATAATGACCTGAGTAAACTGGATTAAGCTTGTGTCAGATTTTTTTTTTTTAATAAGAGAGTGCCAACGGAAGATATTTTAGACAGCATTTTTAGCTCGACTATTCGATAAGAATAAGTAGAGCTATTGTAGTCACCCGAGCGTCGGCGTCGGCGTCGGCGTTGGTGTCCGCGTCGGCGTAACCACTTATGTTAAAGTTTTTGTAATAGTTCAAATATTTTCAAAGTCCATTGACATATGGCTTTGAAACTTGGCACACTTGTTCACCATCATGACCCCAACCTGTAGACAGGAGGAGGTAACTGTATCAAGCATTTTGACAGAATTATGCCCCTTTTTCGACTTAGAATTTACGTTAAAGTTTTTGTAATACCTCAAATATTTTCAAAGTCCATTGACATATGGCTTTGAAACTTTGCACACTTGTTCACCATCATGACCCCAACCTGTAGACAGGAGGAGGTAACTGTATCAAGCATTTTGACAGAATAATGCCCCTTTTTCGACTTAGAATTTACGTTAAAGTTTTTGTAATAGTTCAAATATTTTCAAAGTCCATTGACATATGGCTTTGAAACTTGGCACACTTGTTCACCATCATGACCCCAACCTGTAGACAGGAGGAGGTAACTGTATCAAGCATTTTGACAGAATTATGCCCCTTTTTCGACTTAGAATTTACGTTAAAGTTTTTGTAATAGTTCAAATATTTTCAAAGTCCATTGACATATGGCTTTGAAACTTTGCACACTTGTTCACCATCATGACCCCAACCTGTAAACAGGAGGAGGTAACTGTATCAAGCATTTTGACAAAATTATGCCCCTTTTTCGACTTAGAATTTACGTTAAAGTTTTTGTAATAGTTCAAATATTTTCAAAGTCCATTGACATATGGCTTTGAAACTTTGCACACTTGTTCACCATCATTACCCCAACCTGTAAACAGGAGGAGGTAATTGTATCAAGCATTTTTGTTTACTATCAAGCACTAAGAATAGTCGAGCGTTGCTGTCCTACCGACAGCTCTTGTTTTAATTTACCTTTACTGGCTGCATAATTAATACGGAAAAAATATGGATACCAAACCAGAAAATTTGGATATGGATATGTTTAACTTTTACAAGTACATGGATGCATCAAATTCCAGTTAATTTATACAAAAAAGATTCAATTTAAATCTTAATACAAAAAATAAAATTAAATTTTGTGTGATAAACATGCTAATATATAGTTGTTTTACATGGATTCTTATTTTATTTACATTAAAAATTTACGATTACCTATGTTTATTTGCAATTGGTTAGATATTATTCCTTCACACAGTTATGTATGTTAAGTCACAATGGTATATAGACAGATAGATGGTATTTAAATTTAATTTTCTTTGAGACTGTATTTAGAGACTCCCTGTCATATGTGACCTTTTTCTGAAGATCCCTTGGAAAGTCGCATATGACAGTCTCGACTGTATATTATGCCAATAAACTTCAGTGGAGTCTCAGGTTTAATTTTGTCTGTAAAGTTATAATGTTACAATTATCTGATCAATTAAGTTATTTAAGCTTGTTTGCATACTAAGCAATTTACCATATAGCCTGTTAGTGGCAAGTGAATATACACATGCAAACAGTGCCGACCTGAAGATCAGCTGAGACGTCTTTGATCATGGTCTGCACTGTTTGATATTCAGTTACTTACTCATTTTGAAATTTCATTTGGAATATTTCCTAGAAATGATGAATGGTTTTGTCTAGACTGAAAGATGGACAATTCTATTTGAGATATTTAGCATTGTAACAGTTAATGTCCTTAATAGGGCCTCTACCACACTTTTAATGTACTATATTAAGATCTGGTGTTGGTAACTGTCTTATTTTTTTTTTGCTTTGTTTGAACCTCTTATTGCTCTAGTCATGGCATAATTATTTTTATATTAATTTTGTTGCAATTTTGATCCCGCATTTATAATAATGAATTTTGATATTTTAATTAGATATTTAATTGGAGCATCAATTTAATAAGGCCCAATTTCCAATTATTGCTCTTTTCAGATTCAAAAGAGTTGGAGAAATATAGAAATATTGTTCATTTGTATTAAAAGTCAGATTTAATTATGTTCTTTGTTAAATTACGTTCAATCCATTATTTAAAATTTGGAAAAACATGTTATAAATAAATGCATTAAATAACTAAACCTTTTCACTTGTGGAAACATTTTCCAATTTCAATGATTGTTATCTAATTTTATTTGTTACATGATGTTCCAATATGTCCTACATGATGATAAAAAAAGTCCCTGTTTCATGTATATGAAAACTGACAGCATACTAATGTATTAAAATTGATACTCAATTGCAATTTTGTAGTGGCAGCATGGCTAATTGGTAAACGAGTCAGACTACTACCTGTAAGACAACTACCATCTACCATTAATCTAAGGATTATGAGTTCAAACCGCATCAGAGGCAAGCCTTTGTTTCCATTAGCAAAAAACTTTACACTCGTACCTAAGTACTGGTTTGTTCCAGGGATGGATTTGAGAGTGCTTCAATACACCTATAGCTTCTGTTACTCAGTCAGACTGGAACACATTTGTATCAACTGAAATACATTTAAAAAATTGATTTATTAGCAGTCAAAGTGGCATTAAATAATCAAGACAAGAGGGGCTTTTACGTATGCCTTTTATTTCTCTGCCAATATAGTGACAAATAACAATCACACAGTTCTCTGACATTCCTCAATAACAGATAATCCAGTTATATCAAATTGAGAATACAACATTATCATGAACACATAATAAACACTACTGTACTTTTATTTTCTATAAAGCAGAAAGGAGCAAAATGAATGATAGTAAACTGTTGGTATTAGAGATAAATACATTTGACACTGCATCAACACCAAACTTTTTAAAAGATGTTAAGTAATGTCAAATACAGAAGCTCATTATGCATTTATACACCAAAGCTCATATGCATTTAGACAGATGATGATGTTAAATCAAATTACAAATTGACAAAAGGCGCAAATTTATAGCTATTTAGCCAAGTCAAACAAAAAACGCAAGAAAAATAACAAGCAAAACAAAAGGATTAATTTAGATAAAAAAACAAACAATAAATACACAGCAGGTGAGGCAGGAAAATTTTCAATCAAAGTGTCTTATACAAAATTAATGTCAAACAAAAACTGGGACAAAAGTAGATCATGAAAAGTGCATGAGTGTGAAAAAGGCAACACTTCACTAAACAAAGATAGGTAACAGATGGAAACCAAAATATTTGTCCTACAAAAAAGGAGAAGAAACTCCGACAAATGAAAATAAGAACAAATATTTGAAATACAGATTCAGAATCTATAATAAAAATACACTTTACCAAACTTTAAATATTTCTGCCAAAATAAATTTGAACTTTGATATCAGCTGAATTTGATGAAAATTTGGAGCTATTGTCATGACCCACTTATCTGTGCAAATGTCTGGTCATAATAAAAAGGTCAAGGTCTCTGGGATCAGGACTAACAAAACAAATCTGGTGATGATAAATCAAAATGCAGCATCAACTTCAAATTGTGTATGTAATGTACCCTTATGAGTTATACTTGACATATACCTTATTTAGGTCAAAAGGTCAATGTCATTGGAACATTTTATAGAAACAACTTATAAAACTGTCCATTAAATCAGTGCACTGCTGAGGAACTTCAAACTTTGAATGGTGGTGTAGATGTACCTTGACATTGAGTTTTACCTGCCACACTCATATTTAGGTCACAAGGTTTAAGGTCAAGGTCCACTGGGACCTATAATAACATAGCGTTTCATTTCTTTAAGATTATTGAGAAAATTTAGAACAGAACTAAGTTAAGATAAAAAAAATTTGCATTTCAACCTCAAACAAAAAATATGAAAAAAACAGTGTGTAAGAAACACATCTTCTGATTGCAAAATGATTCACAGGTTGAAATTTGTATAAGCGTATGTCACAGATTGAGAAAAATGTGCAGCCCAAACCGGGACTCAAACCCAGGACCCTCAGACTATCGTATCGCAGCTCTACCGACTGAGCTATCTGGCTGCTTACACATCTTCTCCCTTAAATAGTGAACAGTTCTGAACTGTGACATACTCCCCTGCTATATTGAAATTCATCCTCGAGTTACAGAGCAATGTCAATTAAACTCTGAGCTATATCAGTCAATTGGTCCCAAGTTGGGCCCAAAATGTCACAGGGGGAGAAAAATGTGCAGCCCATCCGGGACTCGAACCTGGGACCCTCAGAAGACTGTACCGCGGCTCTACCGACTGACTTATCCGGCCGCTTACACATCTTTTCACCTAAATAGTGAACAGTTCTGAACCGTGACACATACAAAGGTGTTTGTACCTTTACACATTGAATTGTTCAGACTTGCAATAAATGCTAATAAAGTGATTAGGTAAAAACATCAATTAATCAAGTAAATCATTTTATTTTTGGTTACAATTGTTTTGTTTGCAATGAAAGGGTTGAACTCGTTCATGTATATTTTATTCTAGTTTCTTTCATTTATTGATTTCAGGTTGATGTACCTTGTTATATTCAGGAACTTGACTACCCCTGTATACATGATGGTGAGTAAATCTAATCTATAATTACACTAGTTTTTAGCTCACCTGTCACAGAGTGGCAAGGTGTCAGTTTTTGTGATCACAATTCATCCTGCATCAGTCCATCTGTCATCCATCCGTAAACTTTTACTTTAAACAACAACTTCACATAAACACTAAGCCAATGTCATCCAAATTTCACAGGAATGTTCCTTTGGTGGTGAAAATCTGATTTTGACTTGTTCGTTTTTATGTGAAACATTTTTAGCTCACCTGTCACAAAGTGACAGGGTGAGCTTTTGTGATCGCTTTTCGTCCGGCGTCCGTCCGTCCGTCCGTCGTCCGTCCATCCGTAAACTTTTGCTTTAAATGACATCTCCTCATAAACCACTAGGCCAATTTCATCCAAACTTCACAGGAATGTTCCTTTGGTGGTCACCTTTAAAAATTGTTCAAAGAATTTAATTCCATGCAGAACTCTGGTTGCCATGGCAACCGAAAGAAAAAACTTTAAATATCTTCTTTTAAAAAACCATAAGAGCTAGAGCTTAGATATTTGGCATGAAACATCTTCTAGTGAGTGTCTACCAAGGTTGTTCAAATAAAAGTCCTGGGGTCAAAATTGGCCTCGCCCCAGGGGGGCATTGATTTTCCCTATATGCATATAGTAAAAACTTAAAAAATTTTCTTTTAAAGAACCCAAAGAACTAGAGCTTAGATATTTGACATGAAACATTTTCTGGTGAGTGTCTACCAAGTTTGTTCAAATAAAAGTCCTGGGGTCAAGATTGATTTTCCTTATCTGTACATAGTAAAATATCACGTAAAATCTTTGACACATTGAAAATTTGACACATTAAAATTGAACTCATAAAATAGGTTTTAATAAAGAATATACAAAGGTAAAAATGAGAACTATCATTTTATTTTGAGCCATCAAGAAAACTGACTTATCCAAGTTCAACACAGAAGTTCTACTGTTTATATCTTACATAAAATTATAAGAATTTTGAGGTTCCATCATTGTCTAATAAGGAAATAAAATGATTACTAATTGAAAGAAAAAATAAGTATAGTTTAAGGCATAAATTATTACGACATCGTGATATAGGTTAGATTTAAATTTTAACATCTGACTCCTTTTCTGTTCATTGAAAATATAAATCATAAGAAATAGTTTCATCATTTTTGCAAAAGTTAAAATAATTTGCCCCTTTATAAATACATTAAATTATCCCCCATTTAATTAACATTTTTTAATTTAATTGAATTTTCTACAAAGGAAATAGACATAAACAAGAAAATTTAATTAGTTTGCAGTTTATGAATGAAACAGTTGGAATTTTATAATATAATTAAAAGCACAGTCATATTTGCAGGGATATGTACTGAAAGGAACTCCACTGAGGTTTTGTGACATCAAGCCTGGAAATAATTTTTGAGATTTATAGGTCAATCTATACCAATAACTTGTGTGCAAATCATTAACCCACTCTATGTTCTCATGATAGAACAGACGTTCTTGCATGTCAGACAGGAAAATATACTGTTTACACCGCTGCTAGAAAACCCTGTCTTACACCTCCATGTGAGACAAGTCGCGTGCTTTTAAATGACGTCATTTCCATGCGCCTTTTATGAATGAATTGTGTTCTTAGGATGACGTCACTTAATCGTTATGAATGAAATTGTAAGTTCATACGTTACTATAAGAAAGAAAAATGCGTAATGAAAATATTAGTTTTTGTTATTTCTGTTCTGTAAATAATTGATATGTAATATGCAAGAAAAAAATCAAACACTGGCTGTTGGTGCAGACGGACATATCTAACTCTCGGGTAACTGTTTAGTGGAAACTCGGCAGAGCCTCATTAAAAAAAGTAACCGCCGTAAACAGTCACCCTCAAGCTAGATATTCCGGTCTGTACCGGCAGCCGGTGTTTGATTCTTTTTACTCCAAATTGAATTAATGAGAATAAAGAGATAAAAAAAAGGAGTCAATGCTGAATTAGATTGAACTGAATTTACAATAAAAATTCAACAAAAAAATAAACTCATCAAATTTCATTTAAGAATGTTAACTCAGATAATGTGTCTTTATTGCAGAGCCTGGAGAATGTCAAATAAAGTGTTTAAAATTCTGGGGGTTTTTTTGGAGTTCAAAACTTACAATTCATAATAAATGGAAACATCTGTACACAAGAAAAATATTACATACATTTGTATGTAATATAGGTACGATTGCATACTACTTTTTGTGAAGACTTTATGTTTGCTGAATTAAAGGTGTAATGTAAAATGAACAAACATGTCATGAGATATTTTATATCTTTAAACATTTTCATGGAATGTAATTAATGCATCACCATATTAAAGTTGCATACCTTCAGATGAAAAAAATGATTTCAAGGAAATCAAAATATGAAAAGAAAATTCACGGTCAATTGACTGCTTTGAAGCATAATCACAAAATAAAATTACAGGAAATTAAAAACCTACATAATACACTTAAGGTAGAATTTCATTGTAAATCATAGTCAAAGATTTGAGATATGATTATTTATTCATATTAACCTCATTATTGGTTATATATTGATAAAAAAAACGAAAGACACAGTTTGTAGATATTTATTACAATAAAATATGAAAAATGTATACACGCCGAGGTTAGCTATAATTAAAATTCCCGCGCTAATTCGCGGTGGTGCTTGGGATAATCACTTGGTACTGTAAATGGCAGCCATTTTACGATACGAATCCTCGAAAAGTTTTTTCTGCCGAAAGATATGAAAAAATACTTGCAATTCAAAGTTTGCTGGCTACATAAAGATTATCGATTTACTCTTTGCACACTTTTTCTCTGCCTGAATATAATAATATTGACGTGTTTTCATTGGCTTAAACCATCACGTTACAAATACACATGTAGGTGTGAACGAATTTCGTGTTCATTAAAATTATTCCGTTAATAGACATATAACAATCTTATTTACAAATGAATTGATAAAACAACAGTCCCAGAAGCATTTAAGATAATAGCAATCATTGGAAAAAAATAAATGCATATAAATTGTAAATTTGTGTATGACAACTCAACCCCCTAAACAAAACATAATAGACTCAACCAAAACAAGCGCCTGCTTCTTCATCTAACTATGTAGTTGCATGACCATGATTAGCAATTTAGCGAACCAAATCTAAGAGATAAACCTATTGTAAAAATAATACTATGACCACAGCAGATTTCAAACAGAAAAATCATAATAATGAATAAAATTTTAACCTTCAATTTTATACAAAATATTATTGTTATTTACTAGCTGTGATCATTGTGCTAAAAATAATTTAAAAAAAAAATTCAACTTTTGATGAAAATTTATAAATACAAAATGAAATTGCAACTCTCTCATATGCCAGTCATTCAAAATAAAATAATACCACATGAAAATCATTCAAAATAAAATAATACCACCTCAAAAAATACTGCCTGCAAATTATACACAAGGAATTTATATCGCCTGAAAATCATACAAAATAAAATAATACCACCTGAAAATCATACAAAAGAAAATAATACCACATGAAAATCATACAAAATAAAATAATACCGCCTGCAAATCATACAAAAGAAAATAATACCACATGAAAATCATACAAAAGAAAATAATACCACATGAAAATCATACAAAATAAAATAATACCACCTGAAAAAATACTGCCTGCAAATCATACACAATGAATTAATACCACCTGAAAATCATACAAAATCAAATAATACCACCTAAAAATCATACAAAATAAATAATACCACCTAAAAATCATACAAAATAAATAATACCACCTAAAAATCATACAAAATAAATAATACCACCTGAAAATCATACAAAATAAAATAATACCACCTGAAAATCATACAAAATAAAATAATACCACCTGAAAATCATACAAATGAAATAATACAGCCTGCAATTCATGCAAAAAATAATAGCATCTCTAGAAAAACTTATAAAATGCATAATTAAAATCCAAGCCCACAGAGTTTGCAGGAACAAAAAAATGGTGCTTAAGAATTGTTCTTTTGGTCAGGTTTTACGTAGCTCCAACAAACTTACAAAGTAGAGGTCATAATTATGGTGACTTTCCAGTTTTACTGGTGGAGGAAGACCTCAGAGTAGAACTACCAATGTTCCGTAAGCTAGCCAAAGAAAGCCTCGGGCTCCTCACAGGAAAGAATCCAAAGTCCCTGGCAGAATTCAAACCTACAGTGGTGAGGTGCAAGTCGTTTGAAGGACATGAACCACTCGGCCTTGGATGCCTCATAAATGTATAAATTGTGCATTTTCAATATCTGTTTTTCATGTAAAGAATCCGGTTTGCTTACGCTTTGTTTGTGCCATTGTGACAACAATTTGACAGTTATGTTTTGATGAGGAATTTAAGTGGGGTCATCATTGCAGTCGGTTGTTTTTTCATATGGCGCCCTGAGTCAGGCATATTAAAAAAACATGTAACAGTGGCATTTGCTCATGTGATCTCATCAGGTTCAAGGCATGATTTATTCTCTGTTAATGTACACCTGGGTATGCAGATTATAATCATTTTATGCATTGAGACAAGGTTTTAATGCACCTGTCAACAAGCAGTGATATACTTGCCACGTGTATAAAACCAGGTCAGACTAAAAAGGCACTGTTACGCCTATTTAATCTAGGACAACCTTTTTCATAATTGAAATTCCATAAATAAACAGTAATAAACAGTAGACAACTTCAGAGTATAAAGGAAGACAAATTTGTTACACATTTAAGTGATCAGAGAATGAAAAAATAATATTCGTAGAAGCCTTATCTCTTAGTAAAATCTAAGCTTGAAAGATTAGTGATTTTGTGCGGCTTCTTATCAATTTATACTATATGTTTACTAATCTAAGTACACTTATACTTTTCTTGTATCCGGAGCATATTTACGTCACTAGTAATTTCTCATTTGCAAACAAAACAATTTATTTTAATTTTATATGGATGATTTGCAGCATTGTGTGGTTTACATAAGTGATAATGTGTAGGCCATATCATAGAGGGAGGTGGGGGGTTTAATAATGCTAGCTCCTTGATTTTATTTTTGCTCTAGCATCAGATGATGTAGCTGGGACATATAGTCACAATATATTGATATTGCCATGCCAAAGCTAGACTCTGACATAAGTTTGTTCTCGCTGGTTCTTGATGGGAGATATAATTGCCCATACACAAAAATTTAATAGTACAGTATCTTATGGCATAGGACTACTAGGACATAATACTATAGTTGAAGAGCAATTACTGACTGGATAATTGGTTTTATGGTGGCGTCTAATTGACAGCTTTTTGCTTGATTAGCATAGTGTTTAACTGGAATATCAATGCCATTACACAAAATAAAAAACAGATATTATGTTAGCTTAACTAAGTATTTAAGAACCATTTAATTGATAAAGACCTTATAAAATCATATGCCACTTATATTTCTTTTTCATTTTTCAACACGTTTCACAAAATATACTTTAACTGTGTGACGTGCAATGATCAACAAAACAAAATGACAGTGTGAGCACTTAATTGGATAAAAAGATATTGTAATTAGCACTAATCTGCAATTGCATTTATATAAATATGTGTAAAATAAATATGTTTCAGGGTAAAGTTCAAAATTGCAGGTAGTAAATCAGGTTACCAGACTGATAAGGACTTGAACCTGGGATCCTCGGTTACGATACCATTCCCAACTGAGCTACGGGACATAGGGACTTGAACCTGGGTTACGATACCATTCCCAACTGAGCTACGGGACATAGGGACTTGAACCTGGGACCTCAGTTACAATTCCGAACTGAGCCAAGTGGCCACTTGCTCATTTTGTCCCCGTTTAGTGAGGTCCCGGCTTTATACTGTGACATATTACAGACAAATCTTTTATAACCATGGAAGTTTTTACTGATTTCAATCTTTATGGACACTTAATGCCTTTTAAAAACATATTATTTGTTGTCTGGAAATATCTTTAAGATGCCCCAGACCTTTTGAAAGGCTTCTTGATAATAATTTTCATTTTATGTAACTAAGGTAAATAACAAACCTATATAGATATTGCATACTTTATTAAAGGTTCAACCAATGTTTCTGATTGGGTGCGTGACAGTGAGTCAAGGCCAAAAAAGGTCTGAGTACATGTAGAAAAAACTGTTAAAACGTTCTTCTCAGAAACCCAAATAGTTAGAGCTTAGATATTTGATGTGGTCATGACTAGAAGATAACTGTTATTGACTTTTTAGGGTCAGTTGGTCAAATGTCAAGGTCATTTTGATCTTGACCACTAAAAAGCTTGTCCAACCAATAGCTAGTCTTCAAGATGTTTTAGACCCGTAACGGTACTAACATTGTCATGGAACTGTGTCTTGACAAGTAAATACATTGAGGACAGTTGGTTTAAGGTCAAGTTCATTGTGTACTTGATCACTAAATCTTATGTGTGATCAATAACTAGAGAGGGCTTTAGCATGCAGTCCTTAGATTTGGTACGGAGGTTAGGTATGAAATAGATGATCCTTATTAATGTTGAACGAAATTTAGCCGCAGACAGAATCGCCGAGTAGTGTTAAAACTAGTCATGAGACTTTAACAAACCGTAGAAGTAACAATAACAAATATTGTGGATATTGTATGATTGAAACAAACCCTAAATATTCATTTGACGTTGTCTTGAACGTTTTTAGAGTTAAACTGTGACAAACTAAATGGAATCTAAATGCTCAAACGACTGAACCACACGTGGGTCAAGTTAGGAAAAACCACCAATTTTTATTCTTTATAAGGAAAAAGTTTTGTCCCTATGATGCCAAGGGGGGTGGTATAATATTTTTTGAGGAATTTTAAGGTTAATGAAGAAAAATTTTCAAAACGAAAGACTGAAAATGGTGCCTGTGTTCCTCCCTTTAAAAAGACAGGGGAAATAAATATTTGGGTTTTTATATTTTAAAAAGGTTGCAATAATCTCAATTTTTGAATTATGAATAATCCATTATAATTAAAGTGGTGTTACATTTAAGATTGAGAGCTCAAATGCCTACAGGACCTGTGTGATTCTATGCCTGATTGGGAAATCCCCCCCTTTCAGGCTACTTACTACAGTATTTGGATACATAGTTTTGTTCTTTGACATTTTCATAGTAAAAGAATTTGTTTAACAAGGAATTTTTGGGTAATATTTGGTGCTAGAAAAAATTGTTTGATTAAGCTGAAAAATATAAATACTTGTCCAGCTTTCCTTGCATTTACAGGAATGGAATATGTCCTATTCTGTTTGTAAATAATGTAAATTCAGACATTACAATTTGAATACTTCTTATATGGCAAATTTCTCACAATCTACACATGAAGCATTTTAAGGCATAATATCTCATAGTTATTTGACATGATTGTCTACTTAGGATTACAACAAATAAATTGAATATGAGAAAATAATCAAAAATATTTCAAAATACTGAAATAGACTGTTAAGTCGTTTGTTACCATAGAAACAGAAACAATTAATAACATTATAATTGTAAACTAGTATCTTTGATTATTAGTAATGCAAATCTCTCATGTGAAGTGAAAACTGGGGTAATTTCCAGTATAATTGTAACTATAAATAGCCTCTACTGGAAAAGAAAGGTGATAAGTCCATGTAATGGCGGCCATTTTAAAAAATGGTTGCCATGGTAACCATCTTGGCATATATAAAATGGGTCCCATGCCCAAAATGTTTCTTTTGCCTTTATAAACATATGTGCCAAGTTTCATGCTTTTCCCATTTTCTGAAGTATTTTAGCATATTTTGTTACAAATTGACTGGACTAAAAGGACAAAAGTCTGACAGAAAAATTTACAAAAATTATGTCCCTCTTTAGCTCACCTGTCACAAAGTGACAAGGTAAGCTTTTGTGATCACATTTCATCCGGCATCCGTCCGACCAGCATCCGTCCGTAAACTTTTACTTTAAGCGACATCGTCTCATAAACCATGAAGTCAGTTTCATCCAAACTTCACAGGAATGATGGTGGTCACCTTTAAAAATTGTTTAAAGAATTTAATTCCATGTAGAACTTTGGTTGCCATGGTAACTGAAAGAAAAAACTTAATATATTACTAATAATATCTTCTTTTAAAAAACCCAAAGAGCTAGAGCTTAGATATTTCGCATGAAACATCTTCTAGTAAGTGTCTACCAAGTTTGTTCAAATAAAAGCCCTAGGGTCAAAATTGGCCAAACTCCAGGCGGGGGTCATTGATATTCCTTATATGTATATAGAAAAAACTAAAAATATCTTCTTTTAAAAAACACAAATAGCTAGAGCTAAGATATTAAGCATAAAGCATCTTCTAGTGAGTGTTTACCAAGTTTGTTCAGATAAAAGCCCTGGGGTCAAAATTGGCTCTGCCCCGGGTGTTATAGGTTTTCTTTATAATTGTATATAGTAAAAACTTAAAATATTCTTTTAAAAAACCCAAAGAGCTAGAGCTTAGATATTAGGCGTGAAACATCTTCTAATAGGTGTCTACGAAGTTTGTACAAATAAAAGCCCTGGGGTCAAAATTGGCACGCTTGGGGATCATTGATTTTCCTTATAATGTATAAAAAAATCTTCTTTTAAAAAACCCAAGGCGCTAGGGTGTAGATTAATCATGAAACATCTTCTAGTGAATGTCTACCAAGTTTGTTCAAATAAAAGCCCTGGTGTCAAAATTGGCCCTGCCCCAGGTGATTTTCCTTATATGTATATACATGTAGTAAAAACTTAAAAAAATCTTCTTTTAAAAAAACCCAAAGAGCTAGAGTTTAGGTACCAAGCATGAAATATCTTCTAGTGAGTGTGTACTTAAAGGTTGTTAAAATAAAATCCCTGGGGTCAAAATTGGCCCTGCCCGTGAGGGAGGGATCATTGTTTTTTGTTCCTATATGTGTATAGTAAAAAATTAAAAAATCTTCTTTTAAAATCCCCAATGCACGAGAGCTTAGATATTTATCATGAAACATCTTCTAATGGGTGTTTACCAAAATTGTTCAAGTAAAAGCCCTTGGGTTAAAATTGGCCCTACCCCAGGGGCCTACATACAGGTGAGCGATTTCAGGGCCATTATGGCCCTCTTGTTGAAAGTTAATTTTGTAATTTTCATATTATAAATCTGACTAAAACATGTTTCTCAGCAGAATGCAAACTGGAAGAAAGTAAATTGGTGGAAAATTCTATAATCATTTTTATCTAGACCCTTCATAATAAATATTTTCAAAGCTTATTTGACTGTAAAGGAATAATTTGTGTTGCATTTATCTTCAGAGTTTGATGGAATATGGCCGGGAGTTCCGAGAAATTTATCAAGTAGGGGAGTGAAGATTGGTAAGGATGATATGGCAGCAAATTTCACGTGGAACGCACCTTATGACGGTATGTTATTAAATAAATCCCTAAAGAATACCCCCATAGCAATTTCATTACACTTGTTCACATTCTTTTATAAAAGCATTATGAATCTTCTTAATTTACATTTTATATGACAATCCCTCATTATTTTGGCTTTGTGAATTGGCGTATAAATTAATTTAAATGATATGACAACTAGAAATGTGTCATCATGCCACGGATGCCCCCGCATGCAGACAAAATTTCAGATGGTGCATTAATTATTTTTTTCATTTTAAGTTCAAAGCCCTTAAAACTTTTCAATGTTAAGACTAACCATTTTCATACAATGTTCAAGGCACTGAAATAATTCAGTCTTAACCTTTTAAAAATAGCATATTGCATATTTGTAGCCAAAATAATGGCTAAAAGTATGAGTGCTGAAACTGAAAGTTCAAAATTTTTCCAATATTCAGGAAAGATAAGTTTGTCTATAATCATTGAACCACGACCAAATTCAAACTTAAACTGCTTATTCCTTAGATGTATCTATATTATTTTCAAAAGAAAGGGACATAACTCTGCCAAAAATCATCAAACCATGACCAAATTCCAACTTGACCTGCCCATTCCTTTGACATATCCATATGTCAAATTTAAGTTGAATATGTAACACTGTTGGGTAAATAATGAACAGAAACTGTAAATTTCATATAATTTTCAAAGTGAAAGGGGCATTACTCTACCAAAAATCATTGAACCATGACCAAATTCGAACTTGGCCTGGGCATTCCAAAATCATATCCATATGTCAAATTTGAGTTGAATGTGTTGTACCATTGGGGAGATAATAAACGGAAACTGAAAATTTCATATTATTTTCAAAGTAAAAGGGGGCATAACTCTGCCAAAAATCATCGAACCATGACCAAATTTGAACTTGACCTGTATTTTTTCATGACATATCCATATGTCAGTTGAGTTGAATGTGTTGTACCATTTGGGGAGATAATGAACGGAAACTGAAAATTTTATATTATTTTCAAAGTAAAAGGGGCATAACTCTGCCAAAAATCATCGAACATCATGACCAAAATTTGAACTTGACCTGTATTTTCTCATGACATATCCATATGTCAAGTTTGAGTTGAATGTGTTGTACGTTGGGGAGATAATGAACGGAAACTGAAATTTCATATTATTTTCAAAGTAAAAGGGGCATAACTCTGCCAAAAATCATCGAACCATGACCAAATTCGAACTTGACCTGTATTTTCTCATGACATATCCATATGTCAAATTTGAGTTGAATGTGTGCCACCGTTCCTAAGATAATGAACGGAAACTGATGATGACGGAATGACAGAATGACGGAAGGACGGAAGGACGGAATGACGGAACAGGGTAACACTATATGCCCCGGCCATTACATGGCGGGGGCATAATAAACCTTGTTACAATTGATAATACCCACACAAACAAAGTTTAGGGGGGTGTACACAGGAGTCAGCTTGTCGGTCAGTCAGTCTTACGGTCGGTCTCCTTCATGGTTTTCGGACAATAACTTTAGTTTGGAATGAGGTATTGTAATCAAACCTGGTATATAGCAACTTTATGTGATGACCCAGTTGGTATTGCTTTTGGACCCCCCCCAGGGCCAAGGTCAAGGTCACTGTTACTAAAAATAGAAAAATGGTTTTCGGACAATAACTAGAGTTTGGTATGAGATATTGTAATCAAACTTGGTATATAGCATGTTTATTTAAAGACCCTGGTTGGTATTTCTTTTGGACCACCTTGGGCCAAGATCAAGATCAATGTTACTAAAAAATAGAAAAATAGTTTCTGGTCAAAAACTAGAGTTTGGTATGAGATATTGTAATCAAACTTTGTATATATCAAGCTAAGTATGTGAAGACCTTGGTTGGTATTACTTTGGACCCTTTGGGCCAAGGTCAAGGTCACTGTTACTAAAATATAGAAAAATGGATTCCAGTCAATAATTAGAGTTTGAACTTACAGCGTTAAGGGGGTAAATGATCACCCCTAACAGTTGTTACACAAAAATGGGCATAAATATAGTCGTCCAAATGAACAGAATTATCTTGAGCAGATTCTAAGAGATTTTGTTTTTGGTCAGATACTGGCTTTATATTTTATATAGTAAACAGGTGCTGGATAGTTATTTTATTCTTGATGATCAATGGGTGATTATTTATGATCATCAAGAACAAAATAACTATCCTGTGAGCACCCGTTTACTATATAAAATATATACAAGGTATATATTGTTCTTGATGATCAATGGGTGCTTATTTTATGATAATTTGACTATTTTTTGCATGGCAAATGTGCTGGACGCCTGTAGATAATGTGAGCAGAGATAATACATAAAATAACACAACCTATCATTAAAGATGTTATATATTAAAGGTGGCACATACTTAAATCTTAGGTCATTATGTTGACAGTGAAACTCCTTGACACAATTTTATTAGGATAAGAATTTAACGGTGAAGTACTGATGTTGTACTTATAAAAAGGGCTCCATAAAACTGTTATAAACACTGGCTCCATAAAACATAAATTTGAGATTAATTTTTTAATCTTACAAATTTTAAGTTAACTCAAAATGATTGTCAGTTCATAAGGAAAAGATGACTTTGACCTCTATGATTCTTTAATCTTCTTACCGGCTCACTTCTGGCTCTCCTTGGGGCTCATATTTTAATTACTGCAAATTCTAATTTACAGTTTTAAATTGTTATCTGTTAACCATGTGAATTGAACCTTTGAAATTTTTTTTTCATTTCAAAGATTTATCTTGCAATTTTATTTTTCAAAAGCAGTTGCGATTTCTTAGAATTGTCATCACAGGTCATTAAAAGACCAATAAAAGCAAAATAATTTCACCAGAGAAGAAGTTTGATTGGTTGTATTTTATACTTTTTCTAATTAATATCACAATTATCACACACCTAATTTTTATATTTTCTGTGATTTCATTGCAAAGTAAAGTGCTTTAATTTGCTTCAAGTTTCACATTTTCTATAAAATTTAAAATCGAAGGATTTTTTTTTCTTGTCAATTTATAATGCTCAATTTTAATGGAACACTGGCTATGGTTTTTTTGCCTTAATCATCAGTTTTTAATTTATCATCAAATCTGTTGTTTTAGAGTCATTTATAAACTGTTTCATGTTTCAACATCTCATACTATTTAAATATCAGTATGAAGAAATATGAGAGTTAACAAGATTCTTCTACATTTCTATAGAAACAAATTTTGAGTTATGTGACCTTTTTAATACTTAATACAGTTTAAAGGTTTCTATGTATGGCAATATAGGTAAATGGAAGTAACATGTCATTTCATAAAGTACATCAATTGCTGTACAAGTACATATTAATATATCTGTTGGCTAACAGTTTGCAGTCTTTGTTAATAACAAGGGAGGTAATAAATTTTTGTGTACTTTGATTCAATAGCAATGTAAAAACTTGCAGACTGAAATGTTTTATTTTTTCAGTTCTTTGTCCATTGTGTAATTATGTTTAATGAAGAAGAAGATTTTCATTTTTATACAGGACTGATTTTGAGAATTTGGCCCTCTATAAGATGCTAGAGGCATATTTTGTAGTACAAGTGGTATCTTGGTATATCTTGGTATATTTTACATGTTAAGGGTATGCTGAATCTGATAAAGATGGATACCAAGCTGAAAATCTTGATCTTGACTACTGAAATGGCCAATTAAAGTTACTTCTAAAATGTTTGCCAAATTTTTTTATCATGATATATGTAAAAGTTCGTTGACACCTTGTTTTAATGTAAACTGATGGCAAACATAATGAACAGCATGATCTAGCTAGCATTTATCACCCATTATTTCTCTTTGAGGCATGATTAAAACCATTCTATAAATACATGTTCCATTGAGAAAATCTTAACAATGGAATTAATCACACCTTTTGAGTCCAGATGAAGACAAGTTTTTTTTTTACTTCTTACTGGATAGACTTTTAGGAGCAACTATACAAATTGAAAGATATTATGTTACTTTATTTCTTTAAAATTTTAAATAAGTATGCAAAAAGAATATTAATTAATATATTATGAAACATTGAATTTAGATCATAATGTCGTGATGTCAGTATATGGTGCACCCCACCCACTGTGTCTGAAGGACAAAAATGATAATGCAATATGACAATGTATTGTACAATATCATTCTCACTGTAGAAAACAATGTAACAGCTAGAATGGCTTAAAAATCTGCCGGTTTTAACATCTGCTGTATCATGGTCTCCAGCAGATATAGCAGAAATAAAGTTCCCACAAAAATAAGCACTTATACAGTATTTTCTTGACGAAGTTTAAATGTTGAAAGCTTAGAAAAGCATTAATTTTGTTTTTGTTAAACTGATTTATTTTATACAAAAAAGATATGGTAAGTTTGAGCATGTCACCATGGATGTGCATTTTAATCATGTAATATAACATTTTTATTCCAGCTTCATATAGGACACTGAATGGCTTCTTACTCACAGTGAACATAGCGGAGGATTATATTATTCAAAGCATGAGGTATACCCTACAGCAGCTGCCTATATGTTTCTTTGCCAACCTGTCGGGAACAAACTGGGATATGGTTCCGAAACCCCATGTAAGTAACATTATCATTTGCTTTTGTATAATTATGAAACAAAAAGCTAAGGTCTGATTGGTAAATGTTGAAACTGTCCAGCTCTAGACATAAATGAGCCGTGTCGTGACAAAACCAACATAGTGTGTTTGCGACCAGCATGGATCCAGACCAGCCTGCGCATCTGCGCAGTCTGATCAGGATCCATGCTGTTGGCTTTCAGTTTCTGTACTTGTAATACGGTTGGTAAGCGAACAGCATGTATCCTGATCAGACTGCACGGATGCGCAGGCTGGTCTGGATCCATGCTGATTGCAAACGCACAATGTTGGTTTTGTCGTGATGGGGCTCAAATAATGTTTAAAAGTGAAGCTGAGGTCTCCCTCCAACAGTAATTGGAGCTGGATAGTGGTTATATAACCAGCTGAATTTTGGTTATATAACTTTAACCAATTTAGTTCCCTCAGTGAGTGTTAGACTATTTGAACAGAAACTATAATGTGTCTTCAAACCCAAACAAAAAGATAAGGTATGTTTATTATGACATTTTATATGTGATTGGCATAAGTTATTCTTAATTGTTCCTTTATAATTTATATGCTTGAATGAAAAAAAACAGGACTGTTTAATTATACAATCGGTTGCCCATATCATCTGCATAAATAGATAAGTGTTACTTTATACAAAATAAACATTCACTACCTTGAAATGTGGTGCATGTACAAGGTCTCTAGGTCAAAGGTCAAGGTCACACTTAGATGTCGAGGGAAAATGCTTTTCTGGAGCAAAAGGAGAAAATGGACCTAAGCAAAAAAGGTTATTTACCAATGTGATGTCTGACAACAATCAGCTCCTATAGATAACATTACACATTAGGATCTGAAGGTCACCAATAGGTTGTCACCTTGTGATCATTCAAACAGCCAATCATTGGCAAGCTTTCACTCACAAGTTTTACAATGCAAGGTCCCTTCCCCAGAACTTCAGAAATAACTCACTTAAATTTTTGATTTATCTTCAAAGTCTTATTTAAGACAACAAGATCCATTAATTTTTTTAATGTAATTAGGGGCAATTAAGTGGTTTTGGATAGCAACCTTAACCAGTTAGTCATGGAGGTCCCTATCTCATAGCTAAAAGACATATTACATGTTCTTTTATTCAAAAACATCACTTTGAGAAGCTATCACAAATATAATTAAGGATTGCAAATCTAAAATGATGCAGTGACATGATTTTCTGTACATTTAAAGTTATGAAAAAAAATGTTGGGGATTTGATCTTGTCAACAAAATTTGAGACACCGAAGAAAGGTGAAATGCCATTTTAAAGATCATATCCATCCTAATTAATTAAATGACAATTTCTAGACTCATTCATGGTATTAAGCTATTAGCCTCAGTCTGTATTGACATATTTATGTCTTCAATAAAGATAAAGTGTAGGAGTCAAATAGGATTTATGGACATTAAGGAAAGCATTATGACAACAAATATGTCTACAACACACTACTTTTCTAAAAATAAACGTTACATAACTTAATTGAATTATATTATGCATGTATATTGTCTAATCCCTGCAGAGCAGCCCTCTATAAAACAATAACCTCTTAATATAACATAGAATTGTAGCCACCATTTCCCTGCATGATCGTAAGAGGTGACTAAATAAGTTTGAATTAGTGGACTAAGCTCCAGCATGTGAGGTGGTTTTGACCTCTTCTGTTGCTTTAAGTTTGTAACACCCTAGGTCAGCCAAAATCATCTTTCCTCTTCCGGCGCCTTAATATGATCTAAATTGTGTTGGTGCGCCATAAAACCAAACAACAACAGTACCAGATTTACCCTAAGATCTGGCGCTTCTTATCTCTAAGTTACAAGCAAAATCATTAGCTGCCTAAGGGTGTTGCAATGCAGAGGTTGTCTCAGTGACTCTCAGCTGTTCAAGAGAATGTTACATATTATCACCTTAGTGCAGTAACAGGTTAAGTCCATCTAAAGTTAATAGGAGTTTTACTTTTACTGCATTTAGGTGACACTGTTAAAATTACATGCCTCTAAATCTTTTTAATGGATTTATTATGATAAATATGACAATGATGCTGTATTACTCTGGCAGTACGTGCAATTGTACAACCACACCTTGGCAGCATTCTTGGTTAGTGGTGGCCTTGTGGTTAAGGTGTTTGCCTCTCAACTTGTGGTTCATTGGTTCGAGCCCTTTGAATCAGGACATGACCATGTCTTCATAATTATGTGATTCATTAGGAAGTAGACTTGAAAGTGATATCATATATATCATATATTTTATATTAAGTTGAAAGAACTTGTTTTGCAATCGAGCTTAAATGAATATGTTTAAACTGAACCAGCATTCTTGGAAGCCATGGAATTGCCGTGAGGACGTGCCCCTTGTGTGACAGGGATAGTACAAAAGATTTTTGATAAAATTATGTTACCATAATTTGACAGATAATATGTCTTTTATTTAAATTTTCGCTGTAGATTCGAGCCGCACAGGTGTAGTCAGATTATACATATGAGAAAGCTATATATCCAGCTCGCTTACTAAACATCGGTGATTCTACTCAGGTTCTTGTTTGTGACTGAAAAATATGTAACCTGATGTCTTCCTCCACCATTTAAGCTGGAAAATTGCCATATGACCTAGTATATACTAAAGCTAAAACCCAACCAAAAAAGTAAACAACCCTATCATTTCTCATAACAGTTTGGGTAATATATTATATACTTACAACCATTTATTAATAACTGGGTCATATAACATGTCCATAATCTTTATTATAATTTATAGTTTGTAAACTTAAACAGTAATGAAAATTGAATAAGAATTTAATTTCCTTGAACTTTTACAATTCTCAAACTGAATAGGGCTGGGGCGAGTATCCAAGTACTCGGAAAATCACGATTCAAAAAGGAAAATCGAGTATGAATATTCATCAGTCCGGAGATTGTCGATTGCGATCTTATTTGTTTATATACATTTACTGTTTTTCACACTCTAAAAGTAAAAAAAAACAAAAAACAATTTGATAATGAATTTTGCGACTTTTGATACATACATTTTCCGATGGTGGTACAACAAACTTGTTGTAAGATACCCATGCAAGGAATAAAAACTTAAACCTAGTTCATAGTTCATAGTTTAAAGAAAGAAAAATATGTTTTCAGAACTTATGTTTATGATTTTATGGGTGTCTTGATAACAAAAGATTCGTGGTTCAATTTGTGAATCCAAAGTGCTGAATCGTGGATTGGATCGGATCGTCACTTATCCAACGATCCACACCCCTAAAACTGAATGTAACCGGTAAAAGATGCAGGCCCACCTGTGCATTCTGCTAGGATCTGTATGGTTGGCTGACCTACTTTTCATTTTCATCTTGCTTTAAATAACTTCAAAATTGATAAAGGACAGTTCTTAGAATTGAAGCTGGACAATTCAACAATTCAACAGGTTATTATAGAACAGTTAAGTGCTGAAGATAGATATGCTTTGCTGATTTAACAGTAATTGAAGGAAGGGATACAAGACATATTATTACCAGTTAATATGAATTGTCTAGTCACTAATTGAGAGTTCTGTTTTATGACATATCTTATTTTCAGATTATGTAAATATATAAGAGATTTATAGACAGTGATCTACTTAAGATATCCACATAACTGCATCCTAACATGAATGGATGCTATTAATGTAGACCAGAAATATCTTTTGTATTTGAATAAAATAGGCTGTCTTTGCAATTGTATACATTATGCATAGGTTCAGACTGAATGTTTTAGAGTCGTTTTTAGCTCGACTATTCGCAGAATAATGGAGCTAATGCAGTCATCCATTTGTTGGCGTCCCTGTGGTTATTAGTTTTTGCGTGTAAGCTGGTATCTCTATAACTACTGAAGGAAACTTCACACACTTGTTCTCTGTGATTATCTAACATGATTGGCACAAGTCCCATAACTGTGATTTGCTTAATTGCATAAGTATGCCCTTTTTCGACTTAGAAATTCTTGGTTAAGTTTTTGC
Source organism: Ruditapes philippinarum (assembly GCF_026571515.1). Taxonomy (NCBI): domain Eukaryota; kingdom Metazoa; phylum Mollusca; class Bivalvia; order Venerida; family Veneridae; genus Ruditapes; species Ruditapes philippinarum. The sequence goes on from NW_026866849.1 coordinate 133,566, forward strand.
TTGTAAGCAAGTATCTCCATAACTACTGAAGGATTTGTGTCTTTTTTTTTGGACAATTTTATGCATTCATAATAATAAAGCAGTGATTTACTCAATAAAACATTTTAATAACAAGCCATTGTACTTTTCTGACAATTTTATAATTATATTCATATAGGTAAACATTATTATACTCAAAGAAACACCCTTGTGACAACTTTTTCGAAAAGTCGAGCGTTGCTGTCCTCAAATAGTTCTTGTTTACATTGCTGTATGTTACTTACTTCATCAAATAGTTATTGCTCTTTACCCTCAAATAAAGGCACATAAAATTATGTGAGTAAGAAATGTCAATTTATTAACAATTAGGGAAAAAAAAGAAAAAGAAAAAACAGTGAAAATTGTGAAATGTCTTATTAAATAGTTTGTATATCAGTCTTTTTCAGCAGTGAATAGTTCAGTTCCTTAATCTGCTGAATTTCTTATAAAGGAAATTGACCAATTCTTTCATTTTTGGTAATATATTTTTTTACCACATACGTACCCGTCCCACTTTGCGACTTTGTTAAAACAATATTGCACAGCTGTGCATATAGTTTAGTTTAGTTTAGTTTAGTGTAGTTTATACTATATTATTTTAGTTCAATTGTTTTGGATTGAAACACTCTCAAATCCTTTCCTGGAACCAACAAGTACTAAGCAATGAGTGTAAACTTTCTTGCTCATGGAAACAACAATTTTTTTTTACTGAGCTTGAACCCATGCAGCAAGAAATCCTAAGATTACTAGTCTGATGCGTTAACCACTCGGTCACGCTGCTACTGCATGTAATTTTGACATGATGTTATTTGCATTATACAAACATAGTGTACTGGGCAGGAACCAGTTTCCGGACAGAATTCGAGTTTTTTTAATTGTCTATTTTTTAATAATAAACATGCATTAATAAAACTAACATACCAAAAACCTGAGCTCTAACTACGTCCGATAACACAATTAATACTGCCTGGTGACGTAAGCAATGTACAAACTGAAGGGTTAAATTAGGTCATCAAAAGTGTAAATTGTTCACTCTTGCAGAACCAGTTTCCGGACATATATTAAGCTGCTATTCATATCTGTTTTTAACTGATAGACACTCTAATTATTCTAATATAACAAAAAAATTCTTCTCACATATTAGCTTTCTTATATAATTAAGCTGATTTACTGAAAAATGTTTATGATAGGAAAAATAACGATCACGTGATGGGTCTCGGAATGACTGAAAAGTGAAACGGATATTTTTGTGTGTACGGCAGCAACGAAGTGCGAAAGTGGAGTAAAAGCTAAACACCGTTTTCCGATACGTTACAGATTTAGCTCTGGGGAATTACACCCAATGAACTTCGAATGAAGTACATTGTGCATTAATTGCTACCCCAAATTATATCCCGAAATAAACAAAATATTGCGCATGCGCAGAACAAATTACATGCCCCAAAGGGATATAAGGCTGTTTTTAAAACACAGGTAAGATATCCTCACGAAATTTTAATGATGTATCAACTTGGAAGGAAGTTTATTTTCTCAAACAATCAAACCAAGCATCTTCATGACATATAATACCGATCGTCATCGATAAAGCCAAAATTAAGCCGTTATAATACTTGTCCGGAAACTGGTATTGTCCGGAAACTGGTTCCTGCCCAGTAAAGAGGTACCAAATGTTATTGTTACATTTTAGTCATCTCAATGAAAAAGTTATTCTTTTATACCGTAAACAGTTCTTATTTTGGATTCGGATAACTAGAATATAATTTTTGTGTAGCTTCAGTACTACATTTATTGAACTTTTGGAATAAAATATTGGTCTGATTGCTTTTTTAAGTAATATAAACATATTTTACATTTTAAGGTGCAAGATAAGGTGTCATCTGGGATAAAAATAAGATGCCAAATGATTGGAATTTTTTGTTACCTATCATTATAACAAATCAAATGAAAACTAGTTATAAAACATTGTAAAGGACAACTTGTTTCTTGCTCATCTAGGTGAAACTTGGTTTGAAAAAAAACAAGACCAACCCCCCCCCCCCCAGAAATTTAATTATTTTTTGCACTTCAGAGGCTTTATTACATGTACTTTATATACCTTTAATGACAGAGATAATTTGCAGAAGAATTCTTAAGTGACAATTCTGCTCATATGAAAAGAAAAAAACAAAACAAAAAAAACCCAGTAAAATAACAATCCCAAGGTTACAGAGGACAGATTTCTCTAAAGGCAATTCTATAAAGGCAATAACCGACAGGTTTTAACTTTTATCTTTAACCTAACTTGGTGTTATACATCAATACCTTTTAGATCTTCAATGAGGCTTAATGCTTTTTCATGTTTTCTTATAAAACCTTTTAGCTTTTTCTCATTTCTTTAACCTCATTAAGTCTTGGGGAATTTTATTTCAAAATGCTTTAAAATTGTTAAGTAAAACTTAAAATCCTCTTTATAATGAGGTTTAACAGTAGTTGATTACATGATATTAGATTTCTTAGAATAAAAGATAACAATTAAAGAATTCTTGGAAATTTCAGTAAGTTATGAGGCAATGATAACTAACCTGACACTAGAATTATTTGACTGTCAACATAAATTATATGACTTTTCTTTACATGTCATCACACACATTTTTCCTTGTAAAAAAGGGGGTTTTAATTCTGTAATTTAATATCACATTTGAGCCGTGTCATGACAAAACCAATATAATGGGTTTGCGACAAGTATGGATCCAGACCAGTCTTATCAGGATCCTTGCTGTTCGCTTACCAACCGTATTACAAGTAGAGAAACTGATAGCGAACAGCATGGATCCTGATCAGACTGCGCGGATGCGCAGGCTGGTCTGGATCCATGCTGGTCGCAAACCCATTATGTTGGTTTTGTCGTGACACGGCTCATTTATTTGTATGAGCTGTTCAGATGTTATACAATTGCATGTGACATATAAAATATGGAAAACATTGCCTACAGAAGTTGCAGAAATTTAAGCTTACTTTTACCTGCGGACATTTTTATACGCCCGTTTGAAAAACGGGACGTATTATGGGAACGCCCCTGGCGGGCGGGGGGCGGGCGGCGTCCAATTTTGTCCGGAGCATATCTCCTACATGTATGGAGGGATTTTAATGAAACTTCATAGAAATGTTCACCACTATGAGGAGCAGTGTTGCGCACATGAACCAGGTCTCTAGGTCAAAGGTCAAGGTCACACTTAGAGCTCATTGAAAAATGCTTGTCCGGAGCAAAACTTCCACATGTATAGAGGGATTTCAATATTACTTGGCACAAAATTAATGTTCACCATTGTGAGGCGGAGTGTCGCGCGCAAGATTCAGGTCCTTGCGGCCAAGGTCAAGGTCACACATAGAGGTCAAAGTTCAGATAAAAATATGAAGATGTGTATATGGACCATTTAGTCATCATTTTTTGAGGGATTGTAACACAAATGGTCATTATCAAGACTATGGCTGTGATACATATAATTTAGGTCAATATATACAAGGTCAAGGTCACTAAAGATGATGAAATATCCAGATTTTGTCTGGAGCATATCTCCTACATGCATGGAGGGATTTTAATGAAATTTCATAGAAATGTTCACCATTATGAGAAGCCATGTCAAGCACATGAACTAGGTCTGTAGGTCAAAGGTCAAGGTCACACTAGAGCTCATTGAAAAACGCTTGTCCGGAGCAAAACTTCCACATGCATAGAGGGGTTTCAATATAACTTGGCACAAATGTTCACCATTGTGATGTGGAAATGTCGCGCACAAAATTCAGGTCCCTGCAGCCAAGGTCAAGGTCACACATAGAGGTCAAAGTTTAGATAAAAATATGAAGATGTGTATAGGGACGATTTAATCATCATTTATTGAGGGATTGTAACACAAATGGTCATTATCATGACTACAGCTGTGACACATGTACTTTAGGTCAATATATGCAAGGTCAAGGTCACTAAAGATGGTGAAATATCCAGATTTTGTCTGGAGCATATCTCCTACATGTATGGAAGAATTTTTATAATACTTTATGGAAATGTTCACCACCATGATATGTATTGCTCCATGCATGATCCAGGTCTCCAGGTCAAAGGTCAAGGTCACACTTAGAGCTCATTTAAAAACGCTTGTCCGGAGCAAAACTTCTACATTCATAGGGGGATGTCAATATAACTTGGCACAAATGTTCACCATTGTGAGGCTGAGTGTCGCACGCAAAATTCAGATCCCTGCGACCAAAGTCAAGGTTACACATAGAGGTCAAAGTTCAGATAAAAATTTGAAGATGTGTATAGGGACCATTTAGTCATCATTTATTGATGGATTGTAGCACAAATGGTAACTATCATGACTACAGGTGTGACACATTTAATTTAGGTTAATATTTGCAAGGTCAAGGTCACTGGAGATGATTAAATATCCAGATGTTGTCCGGAGCATATTTTCTACATGCATGAAGGAATTTTAATTTTACTTTATAGAATTGTTCACCACCATGAGACGTAGTGCCCTGCACATGAACCAAGTCTCTAGGTCAAAGGTGAAGGTCACAGTTAGAGCTCATAGAAAAACGCTTGTCTGGAGCAAAACTTCTACATGCATAGAGGGATTTCAATATAATTTGGCACAAATGTTCATCATTGTGAGGCTGAGTGCCGTGCATAAAATTCAGGTCCCTGCGACCAAGGTCAAGGTCACACATCCTGTGCATATCTTCCCTACTGATTTGTTTTAAGGTTCATTTAACAACACAGTGCCAAGAATAAAAACTTGCTTGCCAGATAACACTTATCCATAATGCCCCCATCTCCATCTAAAGCTTTCGTAAACGGGCGTATTTTGTGACTATGGCACCCTTGTTTGTTGAGACATCTGAATTTTCAATGACCTTTTGTCCTATTATCAGATTCCTAAGTGCAGGTCTTACGGATTTTAAAGCAATTGGCACATCTTAGTATACATGATTTATATATAACTTAAAGTTTGCCTTAGATAGCCTCAGTGGCAAGGAGTTATTAAGACTCTCAGTTTCAATTTGAGAATCTTCAAAATGATTTATCCACTAATGCTGCATATAAATAAAAAACAACAAGTTTTCCTGCAATTTTGCGACTGCAGTGCCATCCTACTTACCACTAGGCCCTCAGGTCATAATTATGCAAATGAAAGTATCGTGAACTTAGCTGTCATTGAAAATAATAGGGTAAAATGTAATGAATGAAGAAAACTAATGAAAAATATTCCAAAAACTACTCAGTCTCAGGTCAATATTGCCAAGCAAATTCCCAGGTAACAGGCAATTCTTCAAATATAATTGGTTGTTGAATCAAAAGTTTTATTTCATGGAGCAGATTTACAGTAATAACCTGTGGACTGTGATCTGTGAAATAATAATTACTGGCTAATTATTGTATTATAGGCTATTTGAATATTTTAACTATGAGTTGAGCAGGTACATTTACCTGGACTTTTTCTAAGAAAAAAGACCTATAGCTACATCATGTTGTTGATTACATTAATTGGCATTGCCATTGCCATTGCCGATACCATGGTCGTAAGAAAACTTCAATGTTGGTCATATTTTATTTTTCATTTCTCAATGGATTGCTTTTATACTTGAACACAGCAACCCTTAAATTGGACAAGACCTTCAAGTTGACCAGACTGAACTTGACCTTGTCTCATAAATGACATTGACCTTTAAGGTCAAATATTTTAGTTTTGCTTAAATTTTGCTAGAATTAGCTGTAACATTGTTATTCATGAATAGATAATGTCTTTTTACTTTAACACAACAACCCTTTGGATAGACCAAATTGATTATGATCTTCACTCATCAATGATCTTGACCTTCATCTTAACCTTGATGGTAAAATTATTGAATTTTGCTTGATTTTTGCTATAATTTGCTATCACTGCAATTAATGAATGAATTCAAGGTCAAATATTAAATTTTGCTTAGATTGTCATATAAATTTGTCATTTATCAATGAATTTGATTGAAATTATCAGAAAATTTCAAATTTAATCCTTTTCAGTGGACCAAAAGTAGGGAAAAGACTAAAACAGTTTGTCATGTATAAAAAATACTAGCCATCTGATCATGGTCTGCAATGTTCATTATTCAGTTTATTTATTTTGAAATTTTCCATAAAAATGATGAATTATTTTGTCCAGAGTAAAAAATGAAAAGTTTAATGCTGAAAGGACAATTTGGGCGCATAATTATTATAGAAGTTAAACTTGCTTGCATTAAAATACACTGTTATTTTTGTTGTTTACAGTTTTAAAACCTAAGGAATGGGTCAAGATTTAAACTAAATGTTATTTGTTTATTTTGACAATGAATTTGTTTTCAAAGTTCTAATTTTTACTTCTAGTCACTTACATAATTATATTCATTTTATATAGAGGTAAATCAGGATTTTTGAAATTTGAGGTTTAGAGAAGTTTTAAGTTTACCACATCCTTTTTGCAGGGATACTGTCTTTATTTGGAAAATCCATGAAGCATAAATATTTTTATTGTAACGTGAGAAATGCTGTTTACATTAAATTCTATACCCATATGAAGCACTAAATGGTAAAATAAAGATAACCAGTGTCACATGATAATCACATGGATTATATTTATTATAAGCTGGTTCAGTTATTGCCCTTTCCTTTAAATACGCCTTTTGTAGCTTACTGGTAAATGTCAACAGCTCAAAATTTTGTCATTAAGGTGATTCCGCTTTGTCAGCCATGCTTGTTTTCAGTTTTGTTGTTATATGAATTTGGCCTACTTACACTTTGGCAGGGTTTTACGGGACGCAGAATTCTGCGTCCCTATACGCATAAATTTTGACATGTACGCATATAAGTTATCCACTTGCGTCCAAGTGTACGTACAAAAATAATCCTATACAATAGATATTATTGTTTCTGGCCCGACATGATTTTATCTCTTTCTTCTCGAAGCTCACAAAATTCCATTTAAATCTAATACAGCGAGCAGAAAATGCTTGTATGTTTATTTCGGAAGTTAACATAATTGAAATCTACTGCGCATGCTATTTGCAAGTGCCCGCTGCAGAAACTGATGACGTTTATCGTGCAAGCTACAGTAACTGATGACGTTTACCGTAAAATCTATTTTAGGTAGCTGTTTTTGGTTTTTCTGTTGCTATATTTAGACGGACTATTTATAACAAGCAATTACTATTGGTTAGCGTATCCAATGTCGATGCGAATGTATTTTGTACATGAACGGAGATTATAAAAAAGGCAGTGCTTTTTGCAAACTTATTTTCATAGTGTTATAGAAATTAAGTCACTGGGTATGTTATTATCGTTGGTGTTATAAATATAATGGTTTCGGCGAACTTAACTTTTGACTGGGACATCAAGTATGTCCCAGCTTATGAGGAGGTGCAAAAGCGGTTTCGTCAGCCTTTTGTTATATGATATTTTTAAAAAACGCAACATATTTAGCTGACTGGTCTGTAAAGTTTATATATTGTGTGTTTACTAGTTCAGCTAAAATATTTACAAATAGATCAGTACAAATTTTCAGTTCTGTTGGTGTAATCACCTTATCAATAACAAAATATGCTACTAAAACTTGACATTCCAGCCACTCAAAGACTTATAAGCCTTGGAAAATACACATGATATTATTGTAAAGGCTACTAAAAGGGCTATAAAAAAACCTAGTGATAAAAGATATTGAAATCATATACTTCTAATGAAAACAGTACAATATACATGCATCTCTTACAGGGTAAATAAATGATTTCAAGCAAAATAGAGTGGTCTTCATAGTCTTTTATAGTGAAAATAAATTTGGACCCCTAAAATTCAGGCCTGGACCCCTACTTTTCTAGGCTGTGCATCCACTGGACCCCTAAAATTTCAAAGAGATGTAAAACCCTACTTTGGACAGACTTTGTGAAAACAAAACATGGCTGACAAAGCGGAATCACCTTAAATTGAGTCTACTAATTCATTAGTTGAAATCCAGACAGTGATGTGTAGAACTATTTTATGCAACTCCCTTTGACTTAAACTTACCTAAGTTCTATTGTATTGTGTTTTTTATTTGTTTGGGTCGTCAGATCAAACAAATAATGGTAGCGAAATTTCAGAGTCTAATGTTGTTAATTGCAAATGCCGAAAGTAGTCCACTTTTTTGAAGCGGTTACTTCCCTTTTGTATGTACACTAAAGCCGAAAAATTCAGGGGAGATCACTGCGTAAAGATAGTCAAAGACAGGCGCATCAATTTTCAAGCAAAGTAATTCCCGAATGGTCGAAGATTTCTAATATTGTTTTATTGTATTTTCTGATCGAAAATAACTAAATAAAAAGCGGACATTCAATCTCTGACACAGATGTTTACGAAAAACCTAACAACAAGTAGTTCTCAAAACAGCTTAAAACTAGCGATTTTAAAGTAAGAAATATTTTATTTTGTTACAAGTATCCAACAAATTACAATGCATTTAAAGTTAAACAATAGCGTTGGCTTATAGAATTGTCAATAAATGCACAATCACAAATTACGCGGATGAATATGATTTTATCAATGAAAATACTATTTTTAGCCATGTAGATTACCGAATACTACACAAACCGAGTAGTGGAATATATAGATTCTACATGTCGGACTGTTTGGGCGAGAGGGTTTTCGCTAAAATATTTACTTCAATTTTAAACAACAGGTTTACCCTGAACAAAATACCTCGAAATTAATAAGGATTACAAACCTGAATGCAATGGAAGTTCTAAATTTAGAATCACTTGATATTATTCCGACATTCTGTGTATAACTTCTCCGTGGTACAGTGGTAACGCGCTCGCTTAGTGAGTGAGAGGTCTCGAGTTCGAATCCCAGTAGAGGAATTTTTTTTTTTTGTTAAATTCTTTTTTTTAAGTGTTTTTGTTAAGGAAGTAGCCATGATTTACAAGGATAAAGTGTGGCTGTCGTAAAAAAAGTACATAAATGATTTTTTGATGCAACTCTAGTTATGCAGAATTCCGTATGTGCCTTACAAAATGAATTATAATACATAAAAATAAACTTATACAGAAAAATGCATACAGATATACAGTACGATTTAGATAGCAAAGATCAGAAAATACCACAGAACTTGCAGCCCTTTGATTCTTTATAAATATACATGCTTATAGTAAGCTTCAGGATTATTTACATCTGTGTTAAACAACAGTTAAAAGTCGTTACAAGCCCTAATTTAGAAAAATATGGTTTTCTTCAGGCCGTTCACATATAAATTTAACCGTGGCTGAAGGGTTTTCGGGCTCGCTTAGGAAGCGAGAGGTCTGGAGTTCAAATCCCAGTAGGTAACTCATTTTTTTAAATTGTTAAAGTCAAATAAACATTGGATTGAATATCAGTGTTGCAATTAGTCTTATAGCCAATTTACTACAATTAAAACACTGGAAAGCATTGGTGGCACTAAACATATAATCTCACAACCTGCACCTTTCTTACATTCTGAGACCCAAACAAATTCAGTGCCTTCTGTGCTTTGATTTTATATCATGGCTAATGTCTTTAAGTTTAACCATTCCAAAATCTTCATGGTCTATCTACGTGTCTTGAAAAGCATGAGAAATAAAACCTGTTATAGAAAATAAAAAATATATGCTTGAACAAGGCTATAGCCAGTCTATTAAATGTTCTATTTAGCAACTGGGTAAATATTATAAATGCACAGTAGTTCTATTTGCAAATGCATCTTTTAACTCAGATGATTGTACATTTCCTTGACGACAACAACAGCGTAATATGGAAAATACCTGTTAGTAACTTATCATGGACAGGTAATCTTACATATGCCAATCCCCACAAAAAAAGTCATTTTAAGGAAAAACAAATGAATTTACAACAGAAGAAGAAGATAATATTTCCTCAGATCATGATGGCTTTAGATTGTTATAATATTATGTTATGTAAAGAATTCAGTTTATGTAATACTGCTATTTATTACTTTCAAAATGTTAATGCGCAAAAAAATGAGATGAGGAAAAACTAGCTTCATAAAATAGTGTACAAAGTGCAATTTTATGTTCATAAAATAGTGTATGATAATTTCAATAAGAATTAATTGTTAGTGCTACATTAACACATTTAAGTATACCATGAAGTTTCATTGTGTATGATACAATTTGTATATTAGTTGGGCCCATTGTTGTGTCAACAGAGTTGAAAAAGTAAAAAAAACTTTTTATCATAAAACTGCTGAAAAGAATATAACCTAACTCAATAGACAGAAGCATCCTTAGAAAATATTTCATCAAGTTTTCTTAAAGAAACTTGTTCTGACCCTTTTAAGGGACAAAAGGTTAAGGGACAACAAGAGCTTAAGGGTCAACAAGAGCTTAAGGGACAACAAAAGGTAAAGGGACAACAAGAGGTAAAGGGACAACAAGAGTTTAAAGAACAACAAGAGCTTAAGGGACAAAAAAGCTTTATAAGGGGCAACAAGAGCATAAAGGACAAGAAAAGCTAAATAAGAGACAACTAGAGCTAATGGGTCAACAAGAGCTTATGGGTCAAAAAAATCTTAAGAGACAAGAAAAGCTTAATGGACAAAAAGAGCTTAAGGGACAACATAAGCTTAAAGGTCAGCAACAGCTTAAGGGTCAACAAGAGCTTAAGGGACAAGAAAAGCTTAAGGGTCAACAAGAGCTAATGGGTCAACAAAAGCTTAAAGGACAACAAGAGCTTAATGGTCAACAAGAGTTTAAGGGTCAGCAACAGCTTAAGTATCTACAAGAGATTAAGGGTCAATAAGAGTTTAAGGGTCAGCAACAGCTAAAGGATTTACAAGAGCTAAAGGGACAAGAATAGCTTAAGGGTCAACAGGAGCTATTAAGGGACAACACGCGTTTAAGGGTCAACAAGAGCTTAAGGGACAAGAAAAGCTTAAGGGTCAACAAGAGCCTAAGGGACAACAAGAGCCTAAGGGACAACAAAAGCTTATGGGTCAGGACAACAATAGCTTTAGGGTCACAAGAGCTTAAGGGTCAACAAGAGCTTAAAATGAAATAAAATGTGTTGATATCATAACTATTCAAGTGATGGATATAAATTTTTACCCTTGTCCAGTTTGTCAAAATGTTATGCTTTCATGCTGTTACACTGTTATATAATTTTAATAGACTAATACAACATTAGAATGTGGGACAGCTGGTGTTCTACTGTACATTCAGCAAAACATGTCATTATGATATTTAACATACAGGTCAGTTTTCATTGTATACACAATTTAAAGCGAAGCAGCTTGCCTCCAGATTCATGTTAATTTCCATGTTAATATAGAAATGGCACTTTAAATAAATTCGTAAAAAGTGTGCATTTAAAAGGGTCAAATGTATGAATGTAATTTTAGGTACACCTCACACCATCCATTGAAATAACCAGTAAATTGTGAAAAGATATTAAAATATAAATAACTATAATTACTCAGTTAATCAACAGATTAGAAATTTGATCAAACAAATAGAACATGTAAATAGATGTTATTTCTGGAACTCGGAAACTATGGGTTTTTCCCAGCTAATCCCCCCACACCCACCCCGGTACAAACAAACTTTTACCATTATAGCTTCAAGGTGCACTACCCATCACAATAGTTTGGTTATTTTTGAAGCTGTAACTGTAAAAGTTTGTTTGTACCAACGGATTTGGTGAGAAAAACCCAAATATTCTTAATTCCGGAGTTTAAGTCTTTTCTGTGGTATTTAATTAAATGCATCTTTCATTCAAACTGACAGTAAGATTGTGAATATTTTGTATATTTTTTAAACTTTTATTATATTTTTCTATAGTTTGATGTTTTAAAATTTTGTTTACTAATCTAGGAGTATGCCACTTTTTAGCTCGACTATACAAAGTATATGGAGAGCTGTCCTTCTTGCCCAGGCTTCGTTGATCCAGATTTCAGATTAAAGTTTTGGTGCAGTAAAGTATTTTTCACTATAACTTTTTCATTTTTTAAGGTATCAACTTCAAAATTCAAATATATGTTCCTTATCATCAACCACATCTTATGTGACAAGGTTTATAACTCTAGCACCAATATTTTCAAATTTATCTCCCCTTGAACGAAGAAATTTTCTTAAAAATACTATTTATTACTGTTACTTCTTATTAAGAAAACAACTTCATACTTCAAATATATGTTCCATTAACTACACGTTATGTGACTTGACAAGGTTCATAACTCTAGCACCAATATTGCTTATAAAATTAGATTTTTTTACTTAAATGTTACTTCTTTAGTTTTAAAGGTATCTACCTCAAACTTCAAATACTTATGCCCTATCATGAATTGCATCTTATGTGACAAGGTTCATAACTCTTGAAGCAATTTTTTCAGATTTATCTCTCTTTGAACTTAAGTTTTTCTTTAAGAAATATTATAACTTCTTTACTTTTAAAGGTATCTTCTTCAAACTTCAAATATATATTTCTTATCATTACACACATGTTGTGTGACAAGGTTCATAACTCTAGATTGACTATTTCCAGAATAATTCCCCCTTGAACTTGGAATTTATGTTAAATGTTTATTTTACTATAACTTAATACATAATTATACATAATTTATTTTACTTTCATAGTTTTGTCTTCCTTTACTGCGTCCAGTATTTTATTAGTCAAGCTTGAAATCGCTGTCTCCTGTGACAGCTCTTATTTAGTATCAATTACATGTATTTAATACACTCATTGATGCAAGATAAAGTCCTATGAAGATGATAACGGGTAAAATATCAGTTTGTCAAATAAATTTGTGTCAGGATGTACAATTTGTCACAACTAAAATATACCTGAAAAAATTCACATTGTGGACTTAAATTTTTTACTGTTTCTTTGTTTGGAGTAACTTTTTATTGTTTCTTCATTTAACCATTAAGGTGGATTTAGTTAAAAATACAACCTCATGTTTAATCTTTCTTCTATTAAATATACAAAAAAATTTAAAGTGTAATTTGACAATTGGGACTTAAATCTTCAAAGTGTGTTATGATTTTAAGGAGTTTAGAGTAGAATTTCGTGAAAGTTGAATTTTATACCTACATAATATACATGTAGATAATTATCTTAAGAACTGTCGATCATCTGATTGTTGATGTCTGTTATATGGTGAAAGATTTCTATTATTGTTAAAGATCTAGACATTTAAAGTATCACACCTCCAGATCTGGGTAATTTTATATGAAAACTTTTTAAAAAAATGATCTAAATGTACAAATTAATAGATTTTGTTAAGTTAGCATATATTATGGCCCTTGTTAGTTAAGTAAGCGTTAGTTATTAGTTAGCATATAAGGGAACTTGCTAATTAGGTCAGCATATAAGGGCACTTGCTATTTAAATTAGCATATACTATTATTAGGGCACTTGTTAGGTAAGTAAGCGTTAGTTATTAGTTAGCATATAAGGGCAATTGCTATAGTCTGTCCCATTAAAAATGGAAATGAACTTTTGCCTGGTGAGAATAAACAAAACGAGGTTGAATAAAAATTTAACTATTTTTGTAAACTAAAAAAAAGTCACCCTCGAGATTTTTCAGGATTTTACTCTAAAATGTCTACTTTTCTTGTGAAAGCAAATTTTGATTTCTCTATGGAAAATCCCTGTTGTTTATTTTCCGTAGCAATTGCCGAAGTACTCTTCATTTGAAGATGAACGGGACAAAGCACGTGCCATGTTTCTAAAATATACATGAGGTTCTCGGGGTCGTTTCATGATTATTTTACAAAGCTGGATCTACAAGATGTAACAGTTTAATGCAATGCATGATGAAAAACTTTAAAAAAAAATGAAAAATAAGCAACAAGAACACCGAGTCAAATGGATAAAATATCTAGAAATTACACTTACTTTTAAGCTGAATAGAATTCCTATGAATTTCGGAATAGATATTTATAAACGTCCCTTCTGAAGATTCCTTCATTGCCAGTATCTATCCAGTTCCGTAGATCCGATTTTTTCTACTTCGAAACTCCTAAATGACATGACTCCTACACTTATGATTATCCAGATTTTTTAAACTGTTTATCCGTCTCATTATTAAAACATTGTTCAATTTGTGGAGTTATCTGGGTTAGCAAATGAAATATGTAAATGAAACACATCACAGAACGGCCCATCAATTTTAGTTGTCAACATCACAATGCTTATAACTCTTGAAAATGGATTCCAGACGAAAATAAACTTTATTACGTCAACAACAATTTACGAAATATATGACGTAACAAAAATGCCTCGCGATTCCAGTTGCGGCATTGACAGAGAGCGGCTAGGCATTATGTAACCTCAAACAGATAATTTTATGCGTTGAGATGAATTTGTCTTGATGGCATTTAAAATAATTTTTGTATACCCAGATTTTGCAACTTAACTGTAAAAAATACACCTTCAATTCATATATGAATAATAAAACTTTTGATAACATTTAAATCTAGATAATTTTAAACACACTTAATGACATGAATCTACAACAGTACAATACTTCTTCCATTAATTACATATTACATTCGTTTTGATTTTATGTTTTAAACTATTTTACATATTTTTCAGAAATAATTTCCCTACATAGAATCTCGTTTTTCATGACTTCTGTAAATCCTACTATTTTAGCTACAAAATATACAATATGCCGTATTTTTCTCCCGCGAAAAATATGCTAGATCTATTGTATTTTCACTGAATATTTTTAAATTTTAGGAAGGCTAAAATTATTGAGAAAGTCACTCGGTGTTTCTCTTTGACTCGATCTCCCCTTCATATTAACATAATAATTATCTGTAACACTTTGAGTCTAAAAAAACACACTTATTGTCCAATTCAATTTATTCAAACTTATTCTTAATAATATCAAATCAGTGAAATCACTGACATGTTGTTGAATTGTGAGACGGGAAGTTAAATTTGTATTTACAAACTTAAAGTGTATAGGCCTACGTTTGATTGCTCAAACTAGAAAGCATGATATTATATATCTTCTTATAATTTAACATTTTCCTCGAACGCGAGTCTGTGTTATCTCATTAGCCAGGGAGTTAGTTAAAGTAGACACTGTGGTAACAAGCAAAGCAATACTGAACATATAGTGAATCAGTTTTCCTTTCTATATATTTCTTGTCAGATTTACATGATAATGTAGTATTTGTTGGCGATTTTTTGTGAAAGTTGAAACCTACGGAAAGTTTTAGCGCACGGACATCGCACCCGAAATAAGAAGGGTAACATATTCTTGTATCCCATCGAACCTGGTCAATTTAATTATTTTTGAATAGAAGTGATACATACTAATGGACAGAGTTCAGACATCTAAAGAATTGTGTAAATTAAACATTAATTAGCAAAAGAACCATTTTTTTTATAGTCTTCTAGCTGGGTCATGTGGGGGTTACGTTCATTGAACGCCGCCTTTCCTTGATATTGTTTATCATATTCTAGCTAGTGTTCCCGCTCCCTACGACATGCTGCGGTAAGATACGCACTTTATTGGAAAGCTATCTAATCAAATCACTTCATTGTTCTTTTTTATCTTAAAAAATACGACAGTTTATCATGGTTATTAATTTAATCTTTGTGTGTAAGAATTTATAAAGCGGTTAGCGATATTTTAGCTTTAAATGATTTTGATTATTTTAATAATAGTTTGCTAGTAAAATTGCCTTTTTGACACCAACTTTGTTCTCATTTTTCATTTTAATGATAACATTTAGCTATTGATCAGTAAGTAAATAAATATAATCAAATTTTTATAATTAACGAGTACATTTCACCGTAATTGTGAGACGAACCCTAAATGACGTCTGTATGGGCGCCGCCATTTTGAAATGGACGTCACGTCAGGTTACAACGTAAGTCAACGGGGAAAAATATAATTTTAACATTTTGACCATATTACTGACTTTATGAAAAAAATGAAAAACATGCCTAGAGATATTGACGTCAGGGTTAAGATGACATTAATTTAAATGATTTTACTATTATATTAAATAAAAAATGGAATGTTCAAATTTGATGGGACAGACTATAATTAGGTTAGCATATTAGGGCACTTGTTATTTAGGTTAGCATATAAGGGCACTTGCTATTTAAATTAGCATATAAGGACACTTGTTAGTAAAGTAAGCGTTAGTTATTAGTTAGCATAATTATAAGGGCAATTGTTAATTAGGTTAGCATATAAGGGCACTTGTTAGTTAAGTTAGCATATAAGGGCACTTGTTATTAAAGTTAGCATATAAGGGCACTTGTTAGTCAAGTTAGCATATAAGGGCAAATGTTTGTTAAGTAAGCATATAAGGGCACATGTTAGTTAAGTAAGCATTAGTTATTTTTAGCATATAAGGGCACTTGTTAATTAAGTTAGCACATAAGGGCACTTGTTATTTAAGTTAGCATAATTATAAGGGCACTTGTTAGTTAAGTTAGCATATTAAGGCACTATGTCTTGTTATTTAAGTTAGCATATAAAGGCACTTGTTAGTTATTAAAATTAGCATATACTAAGGGAACTTGTTATTTAAGTTAGCATATAAGGGCACTTCTTGGTGAAGTTAGCATATTAGGGCACTTGTTATTTAAGTTAGCATGTAAAGGCACTTGTTAGTTAAGTTAGCATATAAGGGCACTTGTTATTTAAGTAAGCATATAAGGGCACTTGTTAATTAAGTTAGCATATAAGGGCACTTGCTATTTAAGTTAGCATATAAAGGCACTTGTTAGTTAAGTTTAAGTTAAGTTAAGGGCACTTGCTATCCAAAGTTATATTGCCTTTAACTTGTCAAAATATGCAAATATTTCTCTTTGTTACACATGGGATAGAGTTCTACTAATAAAAATGGTGAAATTTTGTCATCTTTTCCATGATATGATAAAAATGGTGAAATTTTATCATCTTTTCCATGATGAATTGGAAATAAAATATACATTTCTTAAACTTAAAAAAAATATATTTCTTACATTTGATCTTTTTTCTTTTTGGAAGATACATGTTACTCACCTTTGGGCAAAAAGCAGATTAAAGTAAGACAAGAAAATTATCAGGTCGATTCTGGAGATACTTTAATGTTAGGTTTTATGTATATTATAGACATATAAATTATATTGTGATAGTGTAAATGATGAAATAATGATCAACTTGTTATTTTGCTTTTGTGACACAAAGTAATTAGAGAGAGGAAAAATGACTGATGCGATTTGTGAAAGTTTGAGCTTATACGTCAACATGACTGGAAATATTTAAAGAAAGAATAAGAAAACAGTAATGATTTGAAGGAAATGTGTGGGCGTAATTTGAAGGTTAAATAAATCATTGTCAGTGAGGCTTCTAATAGATGTTACTTGGCATGCAAAAAAAAAGAGAGAAAAAAGTGTCAACCAATAAAACAAAAAAACAACGTTGCGCGGCCTTGGGTTCAATATTCCAGTGATCAAAGCCGTTGATTTTTTGTTGTATTCTCTTGATTGATGTACCTTTTCTATATGCGATGATGAAGACGCTAGTTTGGTGGCTTCTCTTTTCAACACTGGTAATTAATTTCTTTCATAAATGATAGCTAGATAGCATCATATGAATTTAGACTGTATCAAATGCTTAGAAAATTGATGTTTTAATTGGAAGAAGGCTTAATAAAGGGTATGGATTTCTCTTGTAACATGATTTCAGCTCTTTATAACTGGAGATAGAGAAATCTTATAGTATATTGTTAATGCAAAACAATGGCAGAATTAATTGCATATTGCATGTAAACTAAGGAGTGCCAGCATTCTTTAGAAGTTTGTTGCTATTTAAATGAAAATATCTTTTTTATGTAACATTGTCCTGTAAATGATTCATTAACAATTTAAAGGTTTCTTATTTTGAATGAGTAACTCGTAATATGAGCATTTCATTCATTGCAAAAGATTTCATTTCCAGCCAAGCCCATGATAGGTATTATGTTAACCTTTTCAGCAACAGAATTTCCAGAATACATGAAAAGATTTGTCCAACTTTCATGTCTAAACAGATAGAGGATATTGAATGAGTGTAAGTTCAATACTGAGTTGATTGCACAAGTTAAATAAAATTATATTATGTGAGTTCAATAAATTCAGTAATGGACTTACACGAATTTAATATTCTTTTTATCACATACCCAAAATAAAGACCGTTTTAATTGAAAAAAGAGTCATTTTTCATTGACGCGCCTATAGTATAACGCTAACATTTAGCGCGTCATTACACTTTGTTTGTATCACATCAAAATATATGCACAGCAGTGCAATACCATTTTTACAGAGTCGCAAAATCAGCAAGGGTGTGTGATAAACCCTGTTATTAAATTGACTTTTTCGAAAAAAAAAAAAGCTATTGCTAGAGTCATGTTGATGTTGCAGCCTTTGCTGGTGCCAATGCAAAGTCCATTGCCATCCAAAAACTTTATCATTGCCCATAATTTTGTTATTTCTAAATAGATTTCCTTCATACTTGGATTATAGAACATTCCTTTGAACAACACCTTCAAGTAGATGAAGTTATAACCTTCAGTAATCAATGACCTTGGCCTTTAAGGTCAAGTTCTTCAATTTTGTTGTAATTGGCTTATAATAACCTAAATGGTATTTACCAAGTCTTACGGATTGTCTTCATATTTGAGCACAACTTTCTTATGGACAATGTTTTAAAGAAGATCTAAATAATTTAACAGTGACTGATAAATGACCTTCACCATGAGGGTCAAACTATTGTAATTTCACTTTTTTAAGTTTACTATAATTTTGAACTTGACCTAAATTTGGCATTGACACTAAAAGTCAAATAAGTGAATTTTGCTCTAATCGGTTATATCTTTGTTATTTATTTATGGATTTGATGTTACTTTTAAATGGGCAAAAGAGCACTTATAACAAAACTGACATGTTTATTAATTCAAATATGACCTTGATCTTTTTTATCTTGACCATCAAGGTCAAATTATTGATATTTGCTTAAATTGTCATATTCTTGTTATTTATTTACAAATTTGATTTATCCCTGGACAAAAGAAATCATATGACAAATTTGACATGTTGAAATATTTTTATATGACCTTAACGTTGAACTGATTTTGACTTTCAAGGTCAAATGATTGAAATTTGCTTAAATTTTCATTTCTTTGTTATTTATTTACAGATTTAATTTATATACTTGGACAAAAGTACACTTAAGAGAAAACGGACATTTTGAATTAATTTAGATTGACCTTGACCTTAAAACTACTTTACCAGACAAAGCCAATCCATTGAAATTGCTTAAATTGTCATAACTTGGTTATTTATATTTGATTTAGTAATGATGAGTAATTCAAATTGTGACCTTTTATGCAGAAATGGGGGTTAAGTCTTTCTAAATTTATTAAGAGTGAACCATTATTGCACTAAGGTGACATAATGTGACCTTGACCTTTGGATGACCTTGACCAACAAGGTCAAGTGAGAAATTAGAACTATATTTTGTTCAAGAAAATAATGTTTTCTAGGAGTATAAATATTCTTTACTACAATAGTGTTAGACTTTAGAAGTAAGAAAAAAGTCAAGCATGACCCAGCTTGGCTCTTGTTTCTTAGGAATTTGGAAGTTTAAAAAAATCAAGCTAATGGTATAGAGGATGTTCAGACAGTTTGGATTTGCTATAACCCTTATCTTCCATAGGACTTGTCAAGTTTTAATTATTGGTGCTGTCCATTAGCAATTTTAGGGATCCCAAAATGAAAATTAAAGTGTGTCAGTCAACATATGTGTGGAGCTTGGTCAGAATGCACATTTTTTAATGATGTTAAGGCTGTTATAATTCTCTTTCTGTTCCAGTAGATTAATGGTGTCAGAAGGAAAATGAAAGAGTGAAGGTTGGCAAATGAATTTATTTGACAAGTTAAATAAAATTATATTATGCAAGCCTCCGGCAGGCATATTATTCATCAAGTTTAATAAATTCAGTAATGAACCATTAATATTCTGTTTATCATATACCCAGAATATTTAAGACTGTTTAAAATGAAAAAGAATTGTTTTTCATTGACGCGCCAATAGTGTAACGCTAACATTTAGCATGTCTTAAATTTTCACTATGCTTATGTAAGGCAAATGACGTCACATCAAAGTATATGCACGGCTGTTTAATACCGCAAAAGTGGCACCCTTGTATGTGATAAAATGGTTTAATGAACTTACCACATGTACATACATAATGAATTATGAGGTTCAATTTTATCTCTATATTCCTTTTTTGTCATAAACAATTTTATTCCCATATATATATTCTATATTATTTCCATGGAGAAGATATCTTAATTAGAGGCTAATTTGCATTTATTTTCTGTAGGCAATTCCGACCATACCAATATAGCATTTCTTAGAACATGCCTGAACTATTGTTTTCCAAGAATTTGAAATCTATTTATGCGTAGGTTTTGTATTAGGGTGATAATTTGTTGCAAAATATCTTCAGCACTGCCTGTAAAGAAGTACTAGAAAGTTAAAATGTTCAGTGAATTTTAACTGTAGCTGCAGCTACTGTTTAAAATTTGAGCCGTGTCATGACAAAACCAACGACCAGCATGGATCCAGACCAGCCTGCGCATCCACGCAGTCTGATCAGGATCCATGCTGTTAGCTATCAGTTTCTCTACTTTTTAAAAGGTTTAAAAGTGAACAGCATGGATCCTGATCAGACTGCGCGGATGCGTAGGCTGGTCTGGATCCATGCTGGTCGCAAACCCATTATGTTGGTTTTGTCATGACACGGCTCATTTATTTTGATTAAATTCATATATACCCTGACAATATGAGCTATAATATTGTAATTACAGAAAATTTCGTCCTATTGTTAGGTATTATTATTTGTTGATTATAGAACAGTCTTCCATTGTTAGATAATTACCGTTAGATAATTACAGAGCTCGTCTTGGCGGTTACTTCTGAATTACAAGATAATATTATTGTTAGATAATAGTATGTCAATGATTCTACTCAGGTGCCTTAAATGATACATGTCTTACTGTTAAATAACTTATAATACAGAAAATCTTACTGTTGGATAATTACAGAAAAGTCAGACTGTAAGATAATTACAGAATAATCAGACCGTAAGATAATTACAGAACAATCTGAATGTAAGATAATTACAGAAAAATCTGACTGTAAGATAATTACAGAAAAATCTGACTGTAAGATAATTACAGAAACACTCTGACTGTTAGATAATTACAGAACAATCTGACTGTTAGATGATTACAGAACAGTGACTGTAAGATTATTACAGAACAGTCTGATTATAAGATAATGACAGAACTTTCTTAATGTAAGAGATTTAGAGTATTTTTGTAAGATAATTTCAGAACAGACTACTGGGGCATCCATGACTTTCTGGTTTAGGTTGTTGACTTTGAATAGATTGCTCTTGAACCCTGCTGCAGGTTTGAATCCTACCAGGGTTTCTTTCATGTGAGGAAGCTATATCTAGCTATAAGCTTACAGAACATCATTGGTTCTGCTCAGATCTGCTGTCTGAGATAATGCATGTAGCGTCACCAAAGGTCTTCCATCATCAGTAAAACTGGAAATACACTTTAAATTTCTAGTGTTATTTATAACCAAAGAACAGTCTTATTGTTAAATTAACAGTAACTATTATACCTAGGTGCCTGATATAATTTACAAAGCAGCATACGGGGCTCTGCTTCTTGCGATACAGCTTAAAGCAACAGAAAATGTGCAACTTCAAAAGAAAAAAATAAACCGGGCTCTCCTTCTTGCAATAAAGCTTTAAGCTTCAAAAGCGCACTAAATACAACAGAAAATGTGCAACTTCAAAAGAAAAAAATAAACCGGGCTCTCCTTCTTGCAATAAAGCTTTAAGCTTCAAAAGCGCACTAAATACAACAGAGAATGTGCAACTTCAAAGGAAAAAAATAAACGAGCACAGCATTGAAAGCAAATATTCATTCATGTATTTTAACCTTTATACTTCATATAAAATCTTATTATATGACGTGTATTATGTATATATATAGCCGTTTATTAACTTTATTGATTAAAATTTCAGCAGCTACATGTTTGATAAATAAGTAAATTAACGATGAATTATACTTCCTCGTTTCTTATTACGAGGCTGACTATAATTAATTTTGATAGACAATAATTTAGTATCCTGCTATGGTTTTAATGAATATACTCAACGACCTGTTTTAAGGATGATTATCTTAAGATATGATGATTGTCATTTAGGGCTTAAAGTCACGCGTGGATAAAAAAAAATGTGTTTATCACACATAAACCATGGGCGAAGGAGTGTAATAAGGCCATTTAATAGAAACAACATTATTCTAGTGTCGTTACAATGTGATGTCATTTGCGTGATATATAAACATCAGGCATTAAAGCGCTCTAATATAAGCGTAATACACTATGCGTACGTCAATGAAAAATGACATTTTTTTAACTAAGACCTGTTCTTAGTAAATATAAATACATGTATAATATCTTTATATTATTGTAGATTTAATAATAAATTTATTGAACTAACTGAATAAAACAATATTATGCTCTCTAGAGTCGCATAATGTGGTTTTATAAAATCTGTTAAATATTATTTAGTATTAAATCTACACTGATTCAATATCCTCTATTTACAATAAGTTGTTTTTTTAACCCTCAATATCTGCTGAAAAATTGAAATGGACTTGTTCATGTCCAATTTTGGAACAATCCATGATCAAATTTGGTAATGACAAGAAGAAAATTTGAAGTTAGTCAGCCAACAGTTTAGACACTGGCGCTGTTGAAGGTGTGTGATTAACCTTTGCAACACTTATATAATCCCTGAGCATTAATGTAAGTGATGTATGATTAACTTTTGCCACATTGACATAACCTATCTAACACATTGTGACTGTAGCCTGACCAAAGTCTGCTGTTATAGGTGTTGAAATTCCTTGAATTATCCATAGACAGTCAAGTCAGTAGGATAAAGGATATAGAGCTTGTTAAATCTTTAATCTAATGGATTTGCGCAGCATTTGAGCTTCGAACAATCCATTCAAATTTTAAGGGGTTAAAATGTCAAAATATATAGTAAACTCCTCTTATAATGATATAGCATATAACTAAGCTGTTGCCGTGGTCCTGACTCATCTATTTAAATTTGTTGCCTCTCGAATATAATGTCATAATTTCAGATATAACAATATAAATTTTGGCAGTCCCAGGAATATGGGGATGTCGTTTAAAGTGGAGTTTACTGTACAAGAAAATTGAGCTATCATGTAACCAACAGAATAGACTGTCTGATGACTTACTACATGCTGGTGGTAAAATGCTTATCACTTTCAGCCCAGATTATAACTTAATATTTATATATACTTATTTAATTATTTTTGCATTGTTTGAACTATTTCAGTCTGTGTTATTTCATTTTGACTGTGTGACATCCAATAACCAGAATATGGTGGAGGTGAGCCTGACGTTAAAGAGCAGTCCGGTACCCGGCGAGAAATCACTGACCCCACTCTCAAAAAGCCTGAAACTTGCACCTGCCAGTAAGTAATGTAGTCTTTCTGAGTGTAATATATGTTAATAAATAAGTGATTTGATATTGGCCCATGATTTTACAGTATATCACTTTTCGGCCCGGGGCCGAAAAAGTGATATAGATATTGGCACTGTTTTAAGGCAGGCCATCGTGTTATTGAACGTGGCAGGTGCTTTTTTATAGGACTAATAACGTATAGTTATTTAATAATCTGTCTTACAAATGTCCTGGCTTAATATGTCTCGATTATTTGCTCTCCAAAAGACAACAGTACTAAAACATGTGCTAATATTTTTATGTGATGGCTGGATGCCTGTAACATGATTATCCTGTCTGGACTAGTTCTCTCTATAACCTGGTATTAGAACTTTATAACCATTAAAACCTGCTAGTTATGTCATCACTGTCAAGTAAAAAAAGTCTGTAAAAGTGAAGTAATTCAATTCAATTCAGACATCTTTATTCAAGTTTGACACATATGATATCATTGTTGTTACAATTACAAGAAGTACGGTATGCTATTGTCCATCCATCCATCTGCACTACCAAACAGGGATAAGGAGGTCATCTAACTGTGATTACAATAGAGTTCATTCTGTACCAATAGAATAAGAGGGAAATGGCCTTTTATAAAAGAAATGAAAATACAGTCCAACCTCAATTATTTATTTAAATTGCCGAGGCCTGAAAATTTACTTTGAATAATCTATGGTTTCGAATAATTGAATCTGAATAAAGTAAAAGACAACTACATCCACTCAACTTTGACTTAACGCTAATCATAGCAAAACTACACACTTGTTTCCAGTAATCAACCAAGAAAAATAAAAATTAACAACAAAAAAATGCATAAAAATAAAATTTTATTGGTATTGAAGACATAATTACTGTACTTGCATTTTATTGTACATTATGTAGCACATAATTTATATAGCGTGTATAAGAAAATTATCGCTATCATATTCAAGCATTAACATCAGACACGGTGCAGGATTTTAATAATAGATAAGATACATATTCACATTTGCACAAGCAATATTAGGGTGTCTCGTGCTAGCACAGACATAATGCACTGATTTGTAAAAATAATTTTCCAGTTTTTATATACAAATACATAATACATGTTTGCTTGTGAAATTCTATTATAGTTGTATTATTGTTGGTTTCAACAAGATCAGTTTTGAAGAATTTCATTGATTGTGTTTACATGTTGCATTTTTGTATGCATGTATGTTGTCAAGTTTGATTTTTCCTCTGCAGTAAGTATATTATTGACAAAGTTATGTCTCTTAAAATATTTGCAAAGAAATACATTTTAGTTGGTTTAGCTTCTGTTGCTAATATGCTATTACCTCAAAAATAACAAATTAAAGAAGAAAATTAAATTGCCATAAGTGGAGTTCTTGCTTACCCCATTTAATATTGTTTTTTTTACAGAAATTGAAATGACCCGTAGACTAGAAAGGCATCAGAGAGATACTTTATTCGGCTTTATTAAAATAATTGAAGGCACTACCCGAACAGGTTAAAAATGCACGATAACTATAAAATTATACTCTATATATAATTATCTAAGGAAAAACAAAATTTTCAAAATATAATCAGATATTATAAAAAACTGAGAAATTAACAAATGTGTATAGTTATAATAATATGTATATGGTGTAAGGTATAATTACTAGTATCTATTGCTCTGGTGAAAGTTTCACCTTTCTCTAACAATATTTGTATTAAGGTCGATTGACCTGCTTGACGAAAATAACTTACTTATATTTCATAATTTATGCTTTGATGGAAGTATACCTTTTCTCCTGTAACTTTCATATAAAAGTCTTGGCCTGCATGTGGTAACTTAATACTGACTAATATTTATGCTTTGGTGAAAGTTTAACTTTTCTCCACGAAAAGTTGTTTTAAGGTCTTGATTCAGGTCATTGGTGAAGTAGATAAGGTCACAGACTTTAAAACAGCTGTGGGTTTGAATCCTGCCAGGGACTTTAGATTCTTTTCATGCGAGGAAGCTTATAATCCAGCTTGCTAACAGAACATATAATGGTTCTACTCAGGTGCCCATTTGTGCCTGAAATAATACACAGAGGGGCACCTTAGGCATTTATTTACCAATAAAGCTAAGAAACCATATGAGCCGTGTCACGATAAAACCAACATTATGCGTTTGCGACCAGCATGGATCAAGACCAGCCTGCGCATCCACGCAGTCTGATCAGGATCCATGCTGTTCGCTATCAGTTTTGTTACTTGTTAAGGGTTGGTAAGGGAACAGCATGGATCCTGTTCAGACTGCGTGTATGCGCAGGCTGGTCTGGATCCATACTGGTCGCAAACGCACTATGTTGGTTTTGTCGTGATGCGGCTCATTTTTTAATATGTCTACCATTACTTGCTACATGTAACACTATCCACAGTATTGTCTATTGTTAAATATGAAACCAACATGAAACTAACACTGGTCCCCAGGTTCATGCTGATTTTTGTGAAAATTTAGATAGTATTTTGAAAGTAAAACTATTGTTAGGTATATTAAGTAATTTAAACTAGCATCATGATCATGCATTTATAATTGTCTTAAATTACATTAAATCTACAAAAAAAGATATAATGCAAATTTAATATGAGCCACGTCATGACAAAACCAACATAATGGGTTTGCGACCAGCATGGATCCAGACTAGTCTGCGCATCCGTGCAGTCTGGTCAGGATCCATGCTGTTCGCTATCAGTTTCTCTACTTGTAATAGAGTTGGTAAGCAAACAGCATGGATCCTGAGCAGACTGCGCGGATGTGCAGGCTGGTCTGGATCCATGCTGGTCGCAAACGCACTATGTTGGTTTTGTCGTGACACGGCTCAATTATAAAACCTTCAAATCCTCTGTATAATTATAATTATATCATGTGGCAATGAGATAATCTGATAACTATGGTGATAATGATAAATGTCAGTCATATTTTTCACATGATCATAATGTAATGTTGTAAATTGATTATGATTAATTACTAATGTCATTTTTTTAGATTTAATATATGGCCGCTTGGTGAGCAGCATTTAGGTACTGCCTGGCATAGTGGTAGGAGTTGGGAGGTACATGATATGCTCATAAGTCAGAAATAGCTGTTGACACTATAATAAACAAGACATTTACCTTTACCTTTTTATATGCAGCTGTAAGGGTATATAATGTGTAGATTCTTTTTTAATGAAAGAAATGAAGTTAATGTTGCCATGGCATACCATATTTATGTTACAAATTATAGGTATTTTTATGTGATGTCAGCTGGCGACTGAGTCTTTAACTGATATAAACACAAATAAATGTCAACAAACAGTATCACTCTCTCTATTCCCCTCCCTGCTGTAAAAATTACATACAATAGTGTGGGAGTTTAGAAACTGGGAGTTTAGAGGTTAGAGGGAGATCTGCTTAGTGTCTTTTGTTTAAGAAAGTCTTATTGGAGAGGTCATCAGACCTCCTCATAGTGTTTGTTTCTGAAACGGGGTACCTGAGACATAATGGTGTACCTCAGAGGTCTTGCTCCATCAGTATAGCTTGAAAGTTCCTTTACAGTGTTGGTGTGAAGTAAAATCAAACAAAAACAGTAACAGTGATTGCTGTCAAAACCAGTGCTAAGAGATGCTAAGTTTAATAATTTCAGGTCAAATTAACACAAGTAAGCAATAAAAGTTATGGTTGGTAGATACACAAATATTTGGAAATCTAATGAATCCATTCACTGCTACATTGTAATCTATAATGCTTAAATTGTCATAACTTTTTATTGATTATTTATGGATTTGATTCATTCTTGGATAAAAGAACACATATGGCAAGTTGGACATGACATTGTGACCTTGACCTTTAATTGACTTTGACTGTCAAGGTCAAAAATGAAGTTTGAATTTCATTTCTTACAAAATATTATTTTTTGTAGGAGTACTCTTTGCTATAATATTCTTCCTGATGTGTTTGACTTTAGCAATAAAAAAAGTTGATCATGGCCCCAGCTAGATGATGGGTCTTGTTATAATATACATGTACATGCAATGATTTTAATAACTTAATTAAAAGTTAAAATTACAATATATAATTAGAATTCATATTCTAGTATAAAGGTAAAGGTCTTATTTATTATAGTGTCACCCCTACTGAAAGGGCCAGCCATTTCTGACTTATGAAACACCTTTTGCTTGCATACCATGTACCTCCCAGCTCCTACCACTATTCCAGACGCATATAAATCGGTAACCATTCATTTTAACTGCCTCTGGGCTCACAAAGCGGCCATTTCGGTAACGGTATAAGTCTGCACTTTGCTAGTCTCCTTCATGATTTATGCGACAGGGTTAAATATAAATGTGCTAGTAAGCCATCAGATACCTAAACTTCATTTTGTTGGCTAGCTCCACCTACTTAAATGTTGCTAGGAAAATTTTGTTAATATTGTTGTAACACTTCATTTGAATTGCTTGTGCGACTTACCATAGACATTAATTAGGACAGGTGAATTTCTAAAACAAATATTGACAACATAGTTTCATGGTGTTGCTCTGATTTTTTTTTGTTTTGTTTTTTTAAATTGTTAATACATTTTTTTGTTTGATTACAGCTCAATATTATAATTATTTCAGGGGTGGCACAGTTAACACGTTATCTGTTTAAATTGGCGAGCTATATATTATCGAGCTATATATTATCAACGTGTCCATGCTAAAGAATTCTAAGATTGTAAACATTTACTTTGTTCTTGTTTGAAGACATGATATGACATCTTGCTCATAACTTGTTGCACTCAACATTTTATTACAAAACATATCCAATTACAGTGCAACTATTTTCAATTATGGCCAGATGTGTTTTGTAATCATTGTTTACAGAGTACAGTCGAGACTGTCATATGTGACTTTCCAAGGGACATTCAGAAAAAGGTCACATATGACAGGGAGTCTCTAAATACAGTCTCAAAGAAAATTAAATTTAAATATCATCTATCTGTCTATATACCACTGTGACTTAAAAATCATGTATCATTATGTTTTGTGATTGATATTGTTACTGTGTGTTTAGACCACATTTGCAAAAAAATTTATATGGATATAATTATGAAAATAAAACAATTTTCAAACATCAAAGAATATGTAGAATGTGTACTGCAAATATTTGTGCACATTATAATTAATCAATTAATTACATGCATTGATTTCTTATTGGAAAATTTGACATAGAATTTATAGAAAAATAAAGTTCTAATTACCTCCCTTTAATGGCCTATATTTACATGCAATGTTAAATTGGGTGATATCTTTATAAATAATGCTTATTGGAACTTACAATATTGACAAATCTTAATTTTAGCATCATATTTATGAAATAAAACCATGAAAAAAATGTGTTACAGTATCTTTAAACATATCCATATCCTTTCGTATCAATATTTTTCCGTATTAATTATGCAGCCATACTGGCATAGAAAGGTAAATTTAAAAAATGCTGCCTAAAAAATCTTCCGCTGGCACTCTATAATTAAAAAAAATCTAACACAAGTCTTAGCCCAGTTTACTCAGGCCATAATGTACATTACACACACATCGATTGCATAATGCTTCGCTACGTCACTCGATACCTGTACTGTATACATGTTAACTGTGTAATTGAGATAGAGGTGTGTAGACTTTGTTTGCTACTGGATTATAATTGGACTTAATTATTTTGGCCCTCTGGGGTGTTATAATAGGTATTATTTATCTGATTAACGGACAAATAAAAGGTGTGAAAGTCGTTTAAATCAGATCAAACATTGCATTTGGACCAGACAATTAAGGTCGCTTGTCACATATGACAGGGAGTCGTTTAATTCAGATCATTTATATAGGAAACCACGTTGGGAGTACTGAAACAAGGTCGGATAAGACAGGGAGTCGTTAAAATCAGGGGGTCGCTAAGGCAGTCTTGACTGTACAACTAAAATACACACCCAAATCCTTATCTTGGTGTCATAAAAAAAACCCATAGGTAACATTTAAAACCAGCATGGAACTTGTTATACTATAATTATTACCATAGTTATACTGGAATTTGTAAAAAAAAAACAAAAACAAAAAACATTTAAACTGAAAAAAACAACCACATGACACCTTTACAGTAATTATGAATTCTCACTACAATAGTCTTACTTCCAGTATTAAAAATATGTTGGGTCTTTTCCCAGCTAATCCAGAGGTACAAAAAAACTTTTTTTACAGTAACAATTTTGAACATAAGCTATTGTGACCTGTAGTGTACTGTGAAGCTATAATGGTAAAAGTTTGTTTGTACCAGGGCCGAGGGTGGGGGGGGGGGGGGGAACCCACTTTAACCAAGTTCTGAATAACAAATATTATACAATGATTATTATATAAGCAGGGCCACTGACTAACTGACTAAAAGCTTAACTAACGATGCATGTATTTATACTTAAAATTCCTAACAATTAAGATGCTTGAATTATAATACCTGTGTAATGTATACATGTATGTATATTGGAACACATATCAAATAATTATTAATAAGTAAAATTGTCTGTGTTTATATATGTACAATGTTATGTTTGGTCCAATATTGGTTCACATATCAAGTAATTCAGTAAATTGTCTGTGCACAAGGTTCAGTATGGTCAAATTTTTCAGTGAAGTTTTATTAGTCTAGGAGAATATTAAAATCACAGCACTCGCAATGTTTTGCACTTTACACTTGGAACGTCTGGTTAAAGTACAACAAACTGATAAAATTAAAAAGTCATCATAAGCTAAATGAGACTTGCATTGTTAGCATAAGCAAGTCCTTCTTATTTTGCCGACAGGTTAATTTATTATAAATGCACAGACAGTGAAATGATTCCTTGCAAGCTACATAGCAGTAATATTCCTAATGTTAGAAAGTTTTAACCTAAATAACCCTCTGGTGCCATTAAATAAACCCTTATGGCACCAGAGAATTAGAAAATACAACATACTGTTAAATGACACTGTTTCAGATAATGGTATATAATAATTGAGCCGTGTCATGACAAAACCAACATAGTGGGTTTGCGCAGTCTGATTAGGATCCATGCTGTTCGCCTACAAACCCTATTACAAGTAGAGAAACTGATAGCCAACAGCATGGATCCTGATCAGACAGCGCGGAGGCGCAGTCTGGTCTGGATCCATGCTGGTCGCAAACCCACTATGTTGGTTTTGTCATGACGCGGCTCATATATTGCTGACACATTTTCTGTGACACCAAAGCTGAAAGGGTTTTACAGATATTTCATGTACCAAATTGTTTCTTAACAGACTCTTGATGCTGGCTTAAATTACATATCATGTAGTGAAGTGAGGCTTTAGACACCATAAATTTTGTTTAATTTCACTAGTTTATGTATTGTATTAGTTACTATATGTATGTAACAATGAACTGTTAAATGTTTAACTGGAGTAGTTATTAGTATTAGTAGTGAAAAGGTGTTTAATCCACTCAACCTAGGGGTTGAGTTTGAACCCTTAGTCATGACCATTTGATCTTACAAGATACCAGAAGTGCCAATTTTTTTTTGCAAAAGTTACACCAAGCAGATTCAGGGCATGAATCAAATAGTCTAAAAGCTTGTTCACAATCAAGCTTGATTCTTGGCTGCTAGGGACAACATTACTGATTCTACCCAAACAACAAGTCCTGTCCAAGATCATGGTTTTGTCCTGATTGAAAGATTGACTCCCTCCAGTGAATTTTGGATTATCGAAACATAGGTGGTTCTTCTCAGGTGGCCCCTCATGACAAAGGAGCACCTGAGGTCCTCCTTCATGAGTAAAGCTGGAATTTCACCATATGACCTTTACAATGTTGGTGCAATTTTAAATAAAACTACAACCACATGGATAGGTCTAATTTACCAGTAAGATATTAAGTGCAGTAAAGGTTAAACTATAAAGGACAACTCCAAATTCAAAGTAAGTCAAATCCATTACACAAACTGTCAACCCATAATTCACAATCCTAGTTTATTTGACAAAATGTAGTCTTTATTACCAGTATGATGAACCATTATTTTGGAATCAGTGGCTGATTAAGATAAAAAAAAATTGCTTTGTGTTTTTTGTTGTTATTAAATCCTCCTATTTATTACTCTTTATTTCCTACCTCATAAAGTGTGAGTATTCAGCATTTCAGCATCATCAGTGGAAAACATTTGGGGTGTTTGAGGCTAAACATTTCATCTAATATTTACTGGATGAAGGTTATACCAATTTAATTAAATTCTCTAAGTTTTGGTCATGCCAGAATATATATGGACCACTGTGACAACTTTCAGTGCAGACCAAGATCAGCCTGCAAGTCTGTGTTCAATGATGTGCCACTGTCCCTCTATTCTTTTAACAGGCATAATACAATCATGTTTAAACATATTCTTTTAATGAACTAAAACTTATTTATTGGCCTCGAAAAAATTTTGACAGAAACATAGTGTACCCCTTACCATGCTGGATTTAAAGTGATTTGCATTTGTCACCGGTATAAAAAGCCTGAGGTCATCCTGCAGACCGCAGAGCTCAATCTGTTAGAGCCCAAGACTTGTATTCTCGACATTGTGGGTTCGATTCCCAGGCTGGCCAACTAAAATTTTGGATTTGACTTTAAATCGAGGTCCTGTGTATGAGTGCTTAAACACTTGGTATGTTAAAGAACCAAAAGATTCCAGAATTTGTGCATCTTTCTGTATTTGTATCTTGCACTATCCTCCAAAATATAAAATGACTAATACTCTTCTAGAGGACTCACCCATATGGGCAACCGGTGGTGAGTATGAATAAACTCAAATACACACAGAGCAGATCCTTGCAGTCTGATTCAAGACCCTCCACTGTTTGTTTTTAAATTTTTGAATTTTTAATTTTGTAATCCAATGTTTTAAGCAGCATGCCTCCAGATTCATGCAAATTTTCATGAAATTTGTTTTAATTTCATTATTTTGACAAATACATATTTTTTTCATTTCATTGATTGTAATATGAAAAGTAGTACAATGAGTGTCTCGCATGCATAAAACAAAGTTGTGAGGTTTTGCAAAATATGATAAAACAAGGGTGCCATAGTCACAAAATACGCCCGTTTACGAAAGCTTTAGATGGAGATGGGGGCATTATGGATAAGTGTTATCTAGCAAGCAAGTTTTTATTCTTGGCACTGTGTTGTTAAATGAACCTTAAAACAAAACAGTAAGGAAGATATGCACAGGATGTGTGACCTTGACCTTGGTCGCAGGACCTGAATTTTATGCACGGCACTCAGCCTCACAATGATGAAACATTTGTGCCAAATTATATTTGAAAATCCCTCTATGCATGTAGAAGTTTTGCTCCAGACAAGCGTTTTTCTATGAGCTCTAACTGTGACCTTCACCTTTGACCTAGAGACTTGGTTCATGTGCAGGGCACTACGTCTCATGGTGGTGAACAATTCTATAAAGTAACATTAAAATTCCTCCATGCATGTAGAAAATATGCTCCGGACAACATCTGGATATTTAATCATCTCCAGTGACCTTGACCTTGCAAATATTAACCTAAATTAAATGTGTCACACCTGTAGTCATGATAGTTACCATTTGTGCTACAATCCATCAATAAATGATGACTAAATGGTCCCTATACACATCTTCAAATTTTTATCTGAACTTTGACCTCTTTGTGTAACCTTGACTTTGGTCGCAGGATCTGAATTTTGCGTTGAGACACTCAGCCTCACAATGGTGAACATTTGTGCCAAGTTATATTGAAATCCCCCTATGAATGTAGAAGTTTTGCTCCGGACAAGCAATTTTTCAATGAGCTCTAAGTGTGACCTTGACCTTTGACCTGGACACCTGGATCATGCATGGAGCAAAAATATCATGGTGGTGAACATTTCCATAAAGTATTATAAAAATTCTTCCATACATGTAGGAGATATGCTCCAGACAAAATCTAGATATTTCACCATCTTTAGTGACCTTGACCTTGCACATATTGACCTAAAGTACATGTGTCACAGTCGTAGTCATGATAATGACCATTTGTGTTACAATCCCTCAATAAATGATGATTAAATCGTCCCTATACACATCTTCATATTTTTATCTAAACTTTGACCTCTATGTGTGACCTTGACCTTGGCTGCAGGGACCTGGAATTTTGTGCGCGACACTCCGCCTCACAATGGTGAACATTTGTGCCAAGTTATATTGAAATCCCTCTATGCATGTGGAAGTTTTGCTCCGGACAAGCGTTTTTCAATGAGCTCTAAGTGTGACCTTGACCTTTGACCTAGAGACCTAGTTCATGTGCGTGACATGGCTTCTCATAATGGTGAACATTTCTATGAAATTTCATTAAAATCCCTCCATGCGTGTAGGAGATATGCTCCAGACAAAATCTGGATATTTCATCATCTTTAGTGACCTTGACTTGTATATATTGACCTAAATTATATGTATCACAAGCCATAGTCTTGGATAATGACCATTTGTGTTACAATCCCTCAATAAATGATGACTAAATGGTCCATATACACATCTTCATATTTTTATCTGAACTTTTGACCTCTATGTGTGACCTTGACCTTGGCCGCAGGGACCTGAATCTTGCGCGCGACACTCCGCCTGACAATGGTGAACATTTGTGCCAAGTAATATTGAAATCCCTCTATACATGTGGAAGTTTTGCTCCGGACAAGCATTTTTTTCAATGAGCTCTAAGTGTGACCTTGACCTTTGACCTAGAGACCTGGTTTCATGTGCGCGACACTGCTCCTCATAGTGGTGAACTTTTCTATGAAGTTTCATTAAAATCCCTCCATACATGTAGGAGATATACTCCGGACAAAATTGGACGGCCATGGGCGTTCCCATAATACGTCCCGTTTTTCAAACGGGCGTATAAAAATCAAACAAGAAATTATAAAAGAAAATTTCATTTCATTCAAACCTACAATCTTCAATTTGAAACTAACTGAAAGTTTTACACCTTGTCAACGAGCTTAAGTAAGTCAAGTGATATGCTGGTAAGTTATACATGTACGTTGTACCACACATTAAAATATGTACTATGGTCTGTTTTGGAATCCAATAATTTAGTAACTAACAAAAGGTCATTGAACATACAAATGTCTCAGGCAATATTATAAAAATGTTGTGAAGAGACTTATATTTTATTATCTCCCTCAGTGATTGTGTAACATAGCATTTCCTCGTCAAAATGCTTTTAGAAAATTAATTATAAAAAACATTAATAATTTCAATATTCATAAATAACTTACATTTTTAATAATCATTAAAAGAATTTCATTGTTGTATAAATATTTTGATATTAAATTACTTTTAGATTCTTAACTGATTAAATTAACAACGTCTAATATAAACATGTCATAGTGGTCAAATAAGGAAATATTATCACCTTTTGATTTTAATCTTTATGGCTTAATTCTCAATTTCCTAGTCTTTTTATCAAACAAGCCATACTTTGATTATCTTTTCACATTTATTGCTAATATAGCTTAAGGCTTAGTCACTATGACAACTCCTTCTTAATTTATATTGTGATTTTTATATTTTAAATCAGTCTTATTTTGAAATCAGAACTTAGAACATCTAAGAGAGTCTTATTTTAATTTGGGAACATTCAACATCTAAAAGTCTTATTATAGAATTTTGGACATATAACATCAAGTCTTAAACTTAGAAAATAAAATAAGTAAAATTAACTTAAGCAAAATTCAGGTGCTAGCTGTGAAAATATATGTGTGGACTATATGATTATTTTGTATTTGAGAACTTTCAATGGACTATAAAGAAAATAAAATGAAATAACATCATACTGGACTTTTGAGTTATAAAATAAGTCATCATAAACAAAGAGGATACTGGATAATTAATAATACACCAGTATCCCACACCACACCTAACCAACCGAGGGTTTCCGTGTAGGGCGCTCACCTACGCCAGCGAGTATTCCCCAAACGACCCCCAAAGCGGAAGGCCCTGCCGGTGACCCTTGGCTACAGATTTTGGC
Organism: Ruditapes philippinarum; assembly: GCF_026571515.1. Lineage (NCBI taxonomy): Eukaryota > Metazoa > Mollusca > Bivalvia > Venerida > Veneridae > Ruditapes > Ruditapes philippinarum. The sequence goes on from NW_026866849.1 coordinate 169,247, forward strand.
GGAGAATACCGAGGGTAGAAGAATCCTGCCAAGACATGGAAAAAGTAGAACATTAATGAGAAAAGAAAATGGGAACTTAAAGTAAATATAGTGAGTGGAAAATATTAGAAAAAAGAAAGATTGACAAAAGTAGGAAATTGGAAAATACATCATTAAATATTATTAAAGCATCTTATACTGAAGGGAACTTTTTGAACAATTTCAAAATTACTGAAAACAGAAGTTGGGGGGAAAACTATGTCAAGTCAAACTATTGAAGGAAAATAAAACCAAAACTGAGGGCAAAACCAAAGAAGGAAAACCAAAACAAAGGAAAAAAACCAAAGAGGAAACCAAGAAGAACCATAGATCAACCCAAGGAACATTGTGCTATGAACTTTTTCGTAGAAAATTAAATCAAGAAACAAAAAATTTTGAAGTTGGTAAGTGGAAATTTTAACATTCCCGTGCTATATTATATGTTTATAATTGGGTGGCTGCTACATTCTGATATTTATTTTTGTTTATCAACAAACAGGCATATTTATTATCCACATTTTGAATAATTTTGTTTAATAAAATAGATTTTTGTCTGGATATTTTTTCAAAATTTATAAATTTTGACAAAAAAAAAAAAATACCTTTTGTAAATTTTTGTTAAAAATTACATTATTGCATTGCAAACTGAAAAAAAAAAAAATACTAGTAGCTTAATTCCTGAAATATAAAAAGGTCACTAAACATTATGTTAAATTTTACCAATTTTGATTGTATTTTATTTGTTATTTCTTGTGACCAAGTGCTAAAATATTTTATAACATTAAACAGAGAAAAAATGGCAAGTACTTCTTGGCAGTGCTTCAAAAATCTATGTGCTCATCAGTTCAGTATAACTGTCCTGAAAAAACCCTCTATCTCCTTGGTCTCTTCTTTAGATCAAAATGGCTTTTTCTTATATACAATTTCAAGATTTTCAGTATAAAGCTCTTTTTGACACTGGTGCTAGTATATCATGTATTGGCAAAAAATGTTATTGACAGACTTTTCAAAAATCCTGTTCTAGAATCTACTAAATATACCTAATGTTTATGGTGTTTTGTGGTGAAATTCATCCCCCATTCTAGGAACTATCTCCCTTAACTTTTTACAATGGATGGTCTCCCCTTTTGAACATACTTTCTATGTATTTTCCTAAACAAACTACATTATTCCTTGTTATGTATTTTGGGAGAAGATTTTATGCAAAACAAAGGAATCAAGCTTGATTTTCAGTCAAATTGTAATAACATTACAACAAGACCCTTCTTATTATTATTTGGGCCATGACCGTTACCGATTTCCCACCTTTTCAAAAAAACAGCTTTTTTGGTTTAAAACTTTTGTCGTCTTCATAATTCATTCCACCTCATTTCAGAGTATATTTTACCTTTTTACGTATTCCAAAAATTTAAAAGATGGTGATTATTGCTATTTTGTGAACCCCCTCAAACTTTGTTAAAAAAATGAAACTTGTTGGAAGGGGAAAATGCCTGTCAAACTTTGGGTTAAAAAAATGGTTTAAAAATCCATTTACCGTGTTAATGGAAATCCTACAAGTCTACCTGTATTTCTGAAGTCAAAGGCCCAAGTTTCCAGTAAGCCAACTGAAGTTAATCTATCTACTCTAACATCAGGTCACAAGACAACTATCCTTCTGAATCAACTGATTCTTCACATTCTGGTCAACTCCTTAAAATACTGAACCCTTGTCTGATGCCCAAGTAATATTGAACTTGCAAAGGAGCTTGGCCATAGAATTCTTTAATAATTCTGATCTCAACAGAGGAAACAGAAAACCAAACTTTTAATTTTCATAGGCAAAAATAGGAAAACCATTCTCAAAAAGATTTGTCTGAATTAGGGGTTACACATCTTCACTTCACATAGGAATAGAAACTGGTAAACCACAAACCTATTAAGAAACCCACCTTAATCGTCAAAGTCCAGAAATGCCGTAGGGGGAAACTGAACCCAAGTAGAAACAATGCTACAAAATGGCATAATTGAAGAATCTGAACTCTCCATGGAATAGCCCCAAGTTGTCCTTCCATCAAAAAGAAAAATGGTGAAAATGGAGATTTTGCTGTGGACTATCGAGGAAGCTGAATAAGGTTCACAGAACCAATGTCTTTTCCTTCTTCCCCACATTTTCTGAATGTTTTTTTGATGCCATAACCAGATGCCAAAAGCTGAAGCTATTCTTTCAGTTCTTTTGATCTCAAAAGTTGGCTTTCCTTTTCAAGTCCCCCTTTCTAAAGACACGCCAATAAATCAGCCTTTGTCACTCATCAATCTGTATATCCAGTTCACACGGTTACCTTTTTGGTCTCTCATTGAATTTTCACCACTGACATTTTCAAAAATCTTTATGACAAAAAGTGCTCAAAAATCTAAATTGGGAAAGTTAGCTTCTAAGTGAACATTGATGACAATTTTGGTGTACAGTCGCCAAAAACTTTAATCAAACATCTAAATCACTTGTTCACAAAGTATTCACAAATCTTTCCAATGCCAATCTAACATTTAGAACCTACAAAATGTAAATTTTTGCCACAAAAGAAGTTGAATATTTAGGTCATGTTCAATATCAAAAAGAAGGAAAATTAAGGTAAAATCCCAAGAAAACACAAGCCATTGAATGACTATCCTCAGCCCAAAATGTTAAACATGAAAATCATTCTAGGTTGATGGCCTCTTATTACAGAAAATTTATTCAGTCATACGCCAAAATAGCAAGTCCACTCACAGCACTTTTAAAGAAAGATGTAAAATTCAAATGGACTCAAGAATGTGAAGATGCTTTTCACACATTAAAGCAAGCTTTAACATCATCTCCTATTCTAGCATTTCCCAAATTTGATAGACCCTTCATTTTAGCCACAGATAGTTCTGATTATTCTATAGGATATGTTCTATCACAATTAGGAGATGACAATAAGGAACACCCCATAGCTTATGGTGGTAGAGCATTGCATGGCCATGAAACAAGATGGCATATCACAGACAAAGAAGGGTTGGCTTTAGTAGAAGCCGTTGCAGCTTTCAGACCCTACTTAGCCAACAATTCTTTTACAGTGTATACAGATAACATATCTGTAAAGTGGTTGAAGCAGATTAAGAATTGCCAAGGACGTCTCGGAAGATGGGCTTTGTCACTACAAGGCTACAACTTCCAGATACAACACAAGGCATCATCTGCTAAATGGTAATGCTGATGGACTCTCACGTCGCGCCTATGACATAGAAGCAGACGATGTCAGAGTATTCAGTCAGAGAGTCTAAAACCAAAAGTATGCAACAGTAAGTCCAAATTGCCACAAGAAATCATGCAATTGAATTCGACTTCTGTAACGCTCATTATGGTCATGAACAGACTCAGACTCCATCAGTAGCACCGGCCACTACTAGCACTGAAGCAGCACCTGAACCCGAACAAGATAAGACTCGAAACGTAAACCCACTGAATTACTTTGACACAAATGAAAAACGTGAAGATCTAGTTAAATTTCAACATGAATGTAAATTTTACAAAAGTATAATCAACTTTAAACAAAATAAGGTACTCCCAGATGACAAAGAACAAGCAAAATTATTAGTTGCCCAATCTGACCAATATGAAATTCTTTCATCAGGTCTCCTTGTACATTTATATACCCCTAGGACCAGAGGTGTCCCTAAGGAGGACAAACCTCATATTACAAGTTTGCATTCCAGCTATGATGAGAGATGAAATATTCTCAAAATCATTTCATGACAAGGTCTTGGCAGGCGGTATGCATCAAGGATTATGAGCGAACTTACGCAAAACTTGCGACAAAAATATTGATTGGTCCCTCAATGTTTGAAGACTGTAGGGACAAATACATGTCAGTCATGTGAAGGCAACTGCCAACAAGTCAAACGTGACATACATGGTAAACCACGCCCCCAGTTACAACCCATGCCTGTTGCTGATCGTCTTTTCCAAAGATGCTATTATTGATAAAATTCTTGGTGGAACGAACTGCCAACTAGCAAAGAAAATATAAATATGTACTTCTTGTAGTTGACAGTTTCTCAAAATGGTTCTTGAAGCATTGCCCTTTGTATACTCAAGAAAGCCAACTGAAAGTTCGCTTCTGTCCTTTTTTCGAGACCATGCATATGTCGATGACGGATGCTCCCAAATGTGCTTGTATCTGACAGAGGTCAAAACTTCCTCTCCAAATTGGTCAAAGCTCTTTGTGAATTATTTCAAATCACAAGATATTATACCAGTAGTTACAGGCCCCCTTCTAAAATGGAATCTGTAGAGCGCATGAATTCGTTATTCTTCAAGCTCTCAGAACATATTGTAAAGGGAAAAACAAGATGATTGGCCAAAAACTTGCTTTCATTCGATTATGATGGCATATCGAAGTACGCCCCAGCAACTCAGTCAAACTTTCAATACTCTCCTTTCTTTTTACTTTATGGCCGTGAGATGAGACTCCCTATCGATACTGCCCTCACTCCGAAAACTACCTTGTCAACTGAATTTAGAACTCATCTTGCACAAGTTTTACAGCATTTAGAAATTTCCAGAAAAATAGCAGCTGAAAAATATCAAACTTGCCCAAGAGAAATACAAAACACAATATGATAAGCGCAGTCAACCTGCTGACTTTAAACCAGCTGATAGAGTATGGTTATATTGTTACCAAAGTACCAGTTGGTATGGCAACCCAAACTTCACAAGAAATGGTTTAGGTCCATACTATATTACGTATAATGGCCCTTCATAACACAGTACAAATTAAGAAGATGTTCTGACAATCGTGAAGTCAAGGTCAATGGTCAATGCAACCAGGTTTAAAGCATTATTTTGATCCATCAGACAGGCCAAACAACCCACCATCAGGTTATGAAAATCTGACAGAAAATCATTAAATTGCTGAAGAAATGCCCCAGATTGATTCTGAAGTCCCTCCTAACAGCTCAAACTAAGACTCCCAATGAGAAAATGTCAGAAAAGGATAAACAAACTGACAAAAATAAGAATTCCAAAGCTAAACATAGCAATAAAGAGACAAATAAAACTATCCCTAGATCTGATACTGTTAACAAACCCCAGGAACAACAAGTTCAAGGTCAAAGTACTTCATCAGATGAGACAAATAATCAGCCTGATCCAACACCAAGTACATCAACAGAAACAAGCCCGTCTGATAATCAAACTCCAATCTCCAAGTCCAAATCCTTTTCTGTTGATGAAATAGATAAAATTATGTCCTCCCAACGCAGCAAAAATATCCTTTACTATCGAATCAAATGGAAAGACCACAAAAACTAGTACATGGGAATATGCCTCTACAATACCTGAGTCTTCATCAAGACTATCAATGTTTAAACAGAACTCATGTCTGGTAAAAGAGAAAGAACCATTACAATACAACATCAATTTTTCAAAACTTGCCTGCATAAATCTTCTTTTCTTATGATAGGAAAACATAAAACTGTCCGTGATAGCTATGTTCATAGGTTACACAGAAACTTATGATCTATCAAACCAACGTCTGATTTATAATGAGATTGGTAAAGATCTCTCACACAGTGGTATACCATTCAAAATTTCAGAAAGAAAACGAATATTGCAACCCTACCTCAATATTTTATATGACCAATTAAAGCATGTTGATTTTGCCAATTGGCACAGCAATGTTGGTATTTTGAACAATGGTCAAGAAATTGAAGGGAAAATGATCAGAGGTGTGATCACATATGACTTCTCTCATCCCCTTGCAACTACTTATTTCAAGGTATATCATACAGATTCAAAACAACCTGTTTGGCTTCCATTTTCCCAAGCACCTGTCAAGTTAGTACGCCAACTTTTGTTTAGAATTTCTTCAAAAATCAAATGCACTGGTCAGCTTTTCAAGTCAACAAAAGGTCCAATATGGAAACAACCTTAAAAGTATAATTTGTAAATGCAATTATTGTAAACATATTAACTAAGAGAGAATTTTAAAGATGATGCTAAATCATCAATGCTTGATTTTTGCATATTTCTTGTTAATTTCAGTTTAAAGTATAATGACTTTCATTTTCTTTACAAAGTTTATAATGACAAAATAAAGATTGTACCTAGAATTATTTTGTTTCTATTTTACCATAAAACAAGTTATGTGGATATTAATAATGCTGTTCAAGTTTAAAACATTGTATTCGATAAAGCAGCGGACCAATGTACCATAACAATGTACCAGTGAATGTTTGAATTTCACATTACCATTGTTGAAATAAATTTAAATGTGTTGAATTAAAAAAAAATTGTGTTAAAAAGTAATGACATTGGACTACAAAAAAAGATTATGTGTCAAACAAATAAAAAAAAAAAAGAAGTGTTCATATAAAGGACTATGTGTCAAACAAAAAAAAAGAGTGTTCAAAGCAAAAAGGGATGATTATACAAGACGTCAAATATGAATATAATACTAAATAATCAATCCAGAGACATACAAATTATTGTTATAGCAAAGCTAAACAAATTGTGTTGTGCAAAAAAAATTTTTATCATACTATATGGAGAGTTAAAACAATGTTGCATAGACAATACTAAACCTCTACCATAATAAATGTTACATACAAATATATTACATATGATATTGATTGAAAAAGAAATTTGTTAATACTGAAGTGGCTGACAATTTTTGTTGCGTATGTTCATATTGAGTCAAAGTCCACTAATGCATGTTGCATAAGAAATATATGATACAGAGTTGAGAAAACTCCTTAGAATAATACTAATATGTGAGATTAGCAATGTTGCATAACCTAAATGGTCATACTAAAATCTCAGCATAACAGAAAGTTAAATACTTGTATATGAGTACAATGGTACCATAAAGGAATTATTGTTGTAATTTATGCCGAAATAGGCATGGCTTATCAATTACAGTCGCATATGATATATTAAGATAATGCCAAACAATTATGTATTTTTGTGTTTTGAAGACTTCAATTATTCTTTTGATTGTCGCAAATTTAACATAGTAAATTTTTATTACATTGTTAAAGACATATTTTTAGTGTCTAATGTAAGATTTCCTTTTTGAGAATAATTTAAAATTTTAACATAAAGACTTTATGTTTAATTATCAATAAAGGAAATACCTGGGGATGTTAATTGCTATTTCTTTTTTCTTCAAAATTCACAATGATTTTTTTGTCAGTAATAATGTGCACATTTGCATGAATTGTTGTTCTGTATTATATTTAAAAAGTATAATGTGTATGAGTAAAAAAATAAATATAAAAAATAATAGGAAGACTACACTCACTCTTCTAGACTGATAAGTGCTATTCAAATTAGACGACTTTATAAAAAAAAAATGTACTTCCGAGACAAAAACACACAGAAAAACGCATTTTGCTAATACTTAGTTAAGATTCTATTTTTGTATATGTTTGTGTGGTATAATAATGTGAGGGATCCCGAACTGTTTGTATGATTTTGTATGTTCCTTTTTATTGTAATTCATATGTAATATGACTATGATTGAGGACAATCAATTTTATAAAGGACAGGGTGATGTGTAACATAGCATTTCCTCGTTCAAAATGCTTTTAGAAAATTAATTATAAAAAACATTAATAAT